>NW_004797391.1:110830-114521 GCF_000002075.1 Aplysia californica
ACATATAAAATATGTAAAGCAACTCGATGCCGCTTATGCAGCAAAATAAGCGCCCTCTTCTGTTGCTCCCTCCTATTCTTACTGTGGAATTTAGTTAGATCCCCAATTTCATTTCGTGTCTCCCCCTCTAATATTCTTTATAAAGTTTGTGACCAGGATTCAAAGGCTGCATCGATGTAACCCTGTCCGTTAATTTCCCTTACCTAACCAAAACTGCACCAACTTAATACCTTCTTTGTGACCAATTCCATGGTACGCTTATATCCACCGAGGCATTTAATATCGTAGGTCAACAATTTTAAAGTTACGGGTTTTTGGGGGGGGGGGGGGTTCTTTTTTTTTGGGGGGAGGGGGGGGGGTTGTTAGTGTTCTAAGGCTCTCGCAACTGCATGAGGTCATATGAGCGCGCCGAACACACCAAACATTTTCAGTTGGTAGGAAATTTAGAATTTTGCCCGGGAGGCGGCCAAAGCCTACACTTGTCGATTTGAGACCACCAAAGGATCTTTAACGGGCGCAACTTGCACACGGGACTTCCGATATTTTTCGCCCTTGTCCGAGAAGGCTAGGTGTAGATCTTTAGCACCAGAAGATCAGGGATTTGGTTGAAAGACAGCAGCGTGAAGGAACGACAGAACATTGCTAGAGAGCAGGAAATAATGTGAAAGGAGACGATTTTAGCGAAGAAAATGTTTCGGTCATTTTCCCGGATTCGAACCCGGGACCTTTGAATGAGAGGCAAACACCTTAACCTTTAGGCCAGGAGAGCCCCCGAGTCCACTGTGCACAGTATACTGGTTTGAGCTTCTAATGATTGTCGTTTTAGATGGAACTTTCACGAAACCCAGCCAGATTCTTCAGGGGCTTAAGAGCTTTGAGAATATAACCATGGTTCATCAGCACGTGGTGTAATGTGCCTATAGGTCTAATAAAACACAAAACACACCATACACACACACACACACACACACACACACACACACACACATACACACACACAAACACATATGCACGCACGCACGCACACACACACACACACACACACACACACACACACACACACAATATAGAAAGAGAGAGAGAGGAGGGAGAGAGAAGGGATAGAGAGGGGTAGAAAGAGAGGGAGAGAGAAAGATAAAGTCAGAGAAAGAGAGAGAGAAGGGGGGAAGAGAGAGAGAGAGAGAGAGAGAGAGAGAGAGAGAGAGAGAGAGAGAGAGAGAGAGAGAGAGGGGGGGCGATTGGGGGGGGGGGGGGTATGCGTCATTTAACTAATAATGACAACAGATTTCCAAAAAGAACAAACTCAGTTTTTTTTGGTTTTATTTTTGTTTGTTTGTTGTTGGTTTTTGGGGGAGGGTGGCGGTGTCGTTGTTATTTCATCGTATTTGATTATTTCACTTCACGGTGCAACAGTGTGCAGTTACCCAAAACCATTTCATTTGACGTCCCACTCGTCTCGAGACTGTCTTTCTCCTAGCTAGAGGCTGTGCCGCAGGGGGGCGGGGTTGCTTTGGGCCAATCGCAGCTCTGTTGAGCCTCGTTGAATATCAGAGCTGCAACATTCAAACAGTTTGTGACGCCTGTTGTTTTCGTACTTTTACGCCCTACTAGACTCAGATCAATCATTTAAGAAGTTCACGGGAAAAATGGGTGAGTTAAAAAAAATAATAATATAAACTTTGTTAAGATTTAGTAAGAGTTTTGCGGCACCTGCAATACAAAACGGTCATATAAGTCCTAAAGATTAAACGTGGTACAGGAGAGTAATTAACACAAAAAATGAGGAGAGATAAAGACTATAGATCTTTGATAGGGAAGACGGAGCAAACCACACCAGAGTATCCGTCAACCACGCACTAAAATGGAAACTGATATAAAATAAAATTCAAAAGTTTGTAGACTCATAACTTTATTTCTGTTCGGCTGCTGGCCATTGAATATGGGATTGTTAATTAGAACTGTGCAGCAAACAAAGAAGGGATGTTATCATCATAAAAATGACCTTTGTCTATTCATTTTTCAATCACTCCAGAAGTTGCATCCCATGATGGGAAGTAGCACCTTTTTTTTTTTTTTTCCCCTCCCCCTCCTCCCCCCCTCACCTTTCCCCCCAATCTCATATCGGAGATGGACGTTAAATTTGGAGGTCTGGCCTCTTAAATAACCTTACAGTGATGCCAGAGCCATTAAACTTATATAATTTTACATATTCCGCCCCCCCCCCCTCCTCTCAATCCCAGCCATTCATTTTTAGTGGGATGGAGGGGTATGTGGGCAGAGTATGATATACTATAATATGATTGATTTTTACACGACTTTTTGCGCTGGAGGCTTGACATTGCTTGTGTATTCATGGGTAGGACAAATGAATAAATAAAATCAATGAAAGCTGATATCTGAATGGAATAGAAGAAAGGCTTGCTTAACGTTTCTGTTGTCAAATTTGAGTTTCTTGTGTTTGTCCTAAAATTGTAAGGCTCTTCTCCTTCGATCAAAACACATTGGGTTCGACTCCCGGAGGGAAGGTCACATTAACTTACAGCGTCATTATATAATATGTTGTGTCTCACATATCCAAAATCAAACAGGGTCTAAACAGCCCGCTTCGTAAGATATCGAAACACCGTCTATGAGCGCATAGAACGTTAACAACTAGCGCCAAATACATTCAAGCTGTGACTCGGGCTCAGATCCCTGTCAGGAATTCGAAACAAAGCCATTAGCATAGTAGTCCAGCATGATGCCATTATAACTAACGGTGCACTGTTTCATTTATATAAGTGTTTTGTTATGTTCTCGGACTCGGCATGACTTAAATGGAGTCGTGAGGTTGGGGTTTGGGGGGTTGGGGTGGGGGGGGGGTGGTCCGAAGCTCAGCTGGGCCTGACGTTGTGTCTTTGGGAAAGGCATTTGGCACGGATCTTCCTCACATCACCCATGAGTGTCTTTGCAATAGAAAGCGAAAGCTTCTGTTAGTAAGGTAGTGTTTAGAGCCTCTGAAGTGGTAGCTGACACTGTGTGCTTCCCAGTAAGCTGAGCTTAATTTATAATGTTATTATGTCTGCTGAGGTAACAATAAGAGCTGTAAAACGCACAGAGCATGCTTTTGAGCAGGAATTAACACTATAATACATGCTATCTATTTGCAATTTATCATATTATAGAATTAAAAAGAAATGTGTGCTCTAAATTTTGTCAAAGTTGCAGTAAAAACACATACAGTAATTGAAAAAAAAAAGTGGTAAGTGCATTAGTAGTTGCCTGTAGCGTGGCAGATACTCACCAGCAGGGCAGAAGTTGTGGCCAACGAACTGGCCACTGATGCAGGTGTAGTAAGACTTGCAGCTGTTGTCTGTGTCAGCGTAGTGACCGTCGTTTATGTTGGTGCAGTTCTTGAAGACACCACAGGGTGGGGGGACGTTGGCCGCACTGGAACATAGACAGTGAATACGTACATCACCACGCGGTGGAATCTGGCACTTGTCAATATTTGGGTATACGAATTTATTGGTATCATCTTGAAGTTTATCCATTTGTCTTGCTTTTGTTGAAAAAAAAATACCCATCTATTTTTAATAAAAGTCGAGATATTGAATGCGGCGGGGGTCACATGAAGTCATTTTGTGCAAAGAAAAGAGACAGACAGACAGACAGACAGACAGACAGACAGACAGACAGACAGACAGACAGA
>NW_004797391.1:116820-125488 GCF_000002075.1 Aplysia californica
GTTGGTGTTGTCTGTAATTTGCCTTTTTTCATTCAGTGTTTTAATTTTTTGAAGGACATGTAAGTTGTCCTTGACCCAATGGTTGCCGCAGAAGTCGGGGACGAGGGGTTTAAAGATGCTGTCTAGCCAGTAGGAGGCTCTAGTGGTAGGGCCTCTGATTTGTGAAATGATGCCCCTAAAAGGAGGAAGTATTGAGCCTTGTTTGTTTGGTTTGTGGATCTTAGGGAGGCCATAAAAGTGGGGGCAGGATACCTCACCGTGGAGAATACTCTTGTGGATTTCGGGGGATATTACTTTAAGTTGTTCCAGTGTACGGATTTGTTTGTGAATAGCCTTAAGGTGAGAGGAAGTTGGGTCATCATCATCATCATCATAATAAAAGTTAAACGTCCATTGCAAATCTGAAAGGTGATTTCGGAGGAGAGACTTGTGATTTCAATATCCATCTCCAAATCGACAGAGCCCAATGGGAAAATTAATGTAAATTGCCTTTTTCAAGGGCAGAACGGGGAACCGAGGTAAGCTTCGAACCCCCGAACCTGCAATCTCATGATTGCGAGTCCGGTAGCCTGACGATGGCATCACATTTATGCGAATAATGTCCTCTTTACAATGGCAACGCAACGCTGAAAAATACAGGTTACTATTACGTCGACCACACTCATGTCTAGATCCAAATATCAAAGTACGACTATTAAAATATCTGTAACCCCTTGTATACAGAACACTATTTCTCTTATGTACGCTAAGTGAAATACTTGAACACCAAATTGAGTAAAAATGATAGGTCAAAGCAACGAGCATACAGTTTGATTATAGAATATATAACAAGTATTGGCTGGGGTTTGGTTTGGTAGATATTTGTGTTATCACTTCAAACAACCGGGCAATGCCTTGAGCCAGCTGAACTAGCGCGCCCTAATATTATTCTACAAGTTAGACCAAATGGTAGAGTGAAGTGGGGACGAGTAACGACGCCTGCATCGACGGGACGGCCATCATTAAGCACGATACCAACAAGTCGCTACCTCAGAATTACAAAGTTCTATCTGACATTTTTTGGCCACTTTGAGTTACTAAGACCAAGAGGCGAGAACCCAAAAGTTCTGTCTCTTTTATCGAAATCGTAAGATTATTCGGAGTCGTTATCAGGATATTAAATGAATTGCATTCGAAAAAGCTTGACACGTGAAACTCAAAATTGTGGACGCCAAACTTCTCAAAACTAGATACTGAGAAAATAGAACTTTGTAATTCTTAAGTATCGAAGTGGCATCTACAAACATAAAGACAACAGATCTATTAACCGCCGCAGAGTTTTTATCGCGGGAAGTAATTTACATATTAATCATACGTTTCTCTCTTGACGACGTCACAAGGGTCATGGACCCGACCGAGAGAGTGGTTTTGCGTCTTTTTAACCCTATCCGTACTCCTTGGGGTAAATTTGTACCCCCGGGGTTGTATTCTTCACATTTTAGAACACTTCTAGGACGAAGATCTCTTTGAAATTTTCAGTATTTCTCAAAAACCATTTTAACAGACTGCTTAGCAAAGCGTAAGGATCAGATTAACGAGTAACTTTCCTCTTTGGAAAGTGGAGGCACAAAGCCGCCCTCCCCCCTTCTCGTCGTTTGGATACGATAGTAAAACACGACGTACGGATAAGGTTAAGCAATGTCAATCCAAATTATATCAAACGTTTAAGACATCCAAATACATTTTCTTCGTGGCAGAACGACATACATTCTAAGTGTCGCTGAAACGAATTGTCAAGCAACATTTATTTTTGGATTAGGCAGTTCCTTACATAACATGACGATATATCTGAATAAAAGAGCATGCTCATGAGTGCAAAGCCCGACACAACGAAATCACGTTTACATGCCGTGAGTATCTGTTCTATATCGAACATGAAGTAAATCTAGTTACTAGCTGGATAACTCACAGAAAGACGAAAGAGTAAGTTTTGTAGATCCCTCTAGAGAAGTGACTCATAAGTAATGATTCCTCCCATTTATAAGTGAAAAAATATTTCCTTTCTTTTTCTTTCTGAATTCCCTTCTTGACTCGGTTCTATATTGAGATCCTTATCTCAGCCCCAGCAAAGGGTCATGTATACGTCGTGCTATAAGAGCTAACAGGTTCTATCTTCTCAAGAATGATCTTGGCGACAGAGCCTTACATGCATATCTTTGTCTCATCTTGCTGCATGTCAGAACAGCAGATGGCGTTAACACAGAAAGAAAAAACTAATGAACAAAGAGATAGGAAATCCAAATACATTCACAAGAGTATAAAAACACCCTATTGTATGACTGGAAAAACAAGCAACAAGATAATTGTCTAGCTAAAATCGTGTGATGCTATCCTGTAATCTTAACCTGTAGTCTATTGTGTTGTGTATTATTATGTTGCTGCTTTTACTCATTTAATGCACATTTTATTATCTTCTTCCTCTCTCTTTTACATAGTATTGTTATATGCATGTACTGTACTTTTCGTATTTTCCTTAATTAATTAAAGAGGAAGAGGGAAAACAGTAAATCATTTCAAGCCTAAGGTTGTGGGTCGTTGTCGAACGGTATAGCGTCGGGACTTGAGATTGCATAGCTATTAGCGCGAATATCTACTAAGTTGAGTAATAATAATAATAATAATAAATAGCATTTGTACAGCGCATATCCCCGCTCAACAGCAGGCTCTATGCGCTTTACACTATATTGTTACCCCAGCAGACCATAGAACACTCCGAAACATTCTCAGCTTCCCAGGAAGCATACAGTGCAAGCAGCTGATTAAGCGCTCAAACACTAACAAACTGACAAGATCTTTCGCTGTCTATAGCCGGGTACCCATTCCCACTTGGGTGAAGTGAGGAAAATATGTGTAAAGTGCCTTTCCCAAGGACACAACGTCGGGCCCTTGACGGGATTCGAACCCACGACCTTACGGTTGCGAGTCCGAGAGCCTAACCACTAGGCCACCGAGTAGGACGTTGTTTCTTAGTCTATTTTCTTCTGTCCGCCCAAATACAAATGGGTACTTAGAAAAAGGCTGAGAGGATATTGTGAATGACAGTGGTAAGCACCTTAATAATATTGTGAGGTGTGCAGACAAAATGAGTTATTTCTCCAATTTTAGCCTTATAGAAATTGATACATCAACTTTATAGGTGAAGTTTGTACAATTTGTAAGTATGGAATGATCAAAGACACAGTAGACTTGAACAAAAATGGCATCAATTAGAAATCTATAAATCTGACCGCAGTGTCGATTTTGGGCCGATATCTCCATTCTTGGTCAGCGAGAAGTAACTCATTTTGTCAGCACACCTCACTTATCTTCCTTGCAGCATGATCCCGTAAAGGAAATTTGGAATGATCAGACAGGCTAAAAGAGTTACGTGAATGTAGAAAGTTCGACGCTTCCTCCGACATTTTGTCGATCACTCAGGAGGGGGCAGCTTCTACCCTTCCTGTTAGGGTCACACTGGGCTGAAAAGGATACAATGTTCCAGCAGGAACATGGAGATCCTTATTTAGAAAACAACAACATTCCCACAGGGGAATCGAACTCAAACTTTCTGAGTGCAACAACGAAGCACCAAGCTTCTACACTACAGACGCTGGTGCAAAGGGAATTATTATGAAGTCGTGTGGGCTTTCACAGGAAACAAACAACTTTGAATAAGAACTTTGACTTTGGTGGAGATTCATATTCAAATTACAAGTATGCATAAATACTTTTCAAAATCTGGAAACTGAGCGAGATGCAGTTATACTATTTGACCAACCTCAGAATGTCGAAGGTCGAAACTGAACAAGTGAAGGATATTTCTCCCGTGGTTCTCCGTGACCCGCCTGTGGGTCCGATGTTTTTTAGAGAGACGGGGAGGTTGTGGTGACCTGCCTTCCAAATGACATATCGTGCTTTTAGCAGGAAGTTTAACATAAATAAAAACTGATAAGGTAGAGAGAAAAGTTTTAAAAAGAGAACCTAAGACCATCGACATGACTCTAGAAAGCCGGATGTTTTGCTGCTCTTCTTATCTAAAAGCGCAAGAACGTTAACTCCCGGGGCAGGGAGTGGGAAAAGTTTTGGCACACCTGTAACAGGGAATAGCTTGCCCCTTTTTTAACTGTCATTTTCAGGACATGCGTATGCGGTTTTCGTGCAACATGGCGGCGACTGCTTTGGTCAGACTGTCAGTTCTGCTCTGATTTCGCCGTGTTTGCTAAGAATCATGGACTCGTGTTATCCTGTTGCTCTCGATCTTTACACTGACGTAATTCTAGTTCACTGTGGTGGGCACCATTTCACTCAAATTAGGAACAAAATGAAAGCAAAAGGTGGAATGGTGCAGAGTTCGCTCGACTATGGCCAGTCTGGTGGGTTGTTGTGGGGGTTTTTTTCTTGTTTTTTTTTAGCGCCATGGTGTGTACGCTTCGCAGCGAAGTTTTTATAAGGACCAAAGAGCAGAAGCTATGGCGGTGCAGCATAGGTTATTTTGGGCGGCAGCCAATCGGTAGACGACATCTTTCGCTTTACAGGCGTGACCAAAGCACAATTACCACGCTCTTGTACAGTTTTTTTCGTGTGCATCTGCAACCACAGACCTGTAGTCTCTCTTGTACATGCATCCCCTTAGACTTGTACAGTCTGTCTTGTTCATGTACCCTACAGACCTGTAGTCTCTCCAGTACACGTAGCCTCAGAGAACTGTACAGTCTATATTGAACAGGCTGTCCAGATCTAGAAAGGACGCATTAAAAGGACAATAATTACTAGGCCATTTCTGCTCTAATTTCAACAAAGCTTCGAGCGAGTAAAATCCAATCAGTGGTGACATCAAGCTAGTAAATGTGAAGAAAATCAATCAATATGTTCGAAGAACATCAAGATTTGAATTTCACATTCAAACAAACAAAGATGGGTAAAACGCAAAGAGGTTAGTAAAACACACAATTTTACTCTGGAAGCGTTCGGCTACAGGGGCGTGAAGGGCCCATTCTAGTGTCAGGACAATGCCGGTAAAACCAGGACAGTTGCAACAGATGGATATCTCGCCGTGCTGAGAAAATTTTCAAGAGGTTAGGGGAGGAGAATGTAGGCCTATTATGCTGTTGAGGATGCCTGATTCCAGTTGGATGGGACAACACCCAATATGCCAAGTATGGCCCTTGAAGGGTTGCAAGAAAGGTTTGGGGAACGCTTTTTAAGTTGAAACATTACTAATTAATGGTCATCGCAGTCCCCAAACTTAAACCCCTTTAATTACATGTATCGACTTTAAGGTTTTTATTTGACAGACAGAGTATACATAAACAACCAACAGACAATCCATCGGTTGAGGCTCAATGTTGAATGGGAGATCCAAAGAATCGACACAGAAACAGTCATGCCACGGTAATGTTCAAGATTTCCAGTGGTGTGTTGGAGCTTGTATGGAGAGAAATGATAAACACCTTGAGCATGCAATTTAAATAACCACAACCTTTCTTGAGTTTATTAAGCAATACCAGTTTTGTATAAATTTGATCTTCAATAAGCGTAAGGTGACTATTTGTGAGGCAGCGTGGTGGAATCAGGCTCTCGTCAAAATAATGAAATTGAAGAAAACAGCAGTTTTCTCCATGCTTAGCAATTTTTATCAAATTTTTGTTTTTTGACTCAACACCTTTTATGTCTATTCATAAACACGTTCCTTTGGGGATTTCACCGAAAACGTTGATTAAAGGCACAAAAATATAAATATACAGTTTCTATGGACTCTCCAGCTTTGGAATTTACCAAGCTTTGGTGGCCATTTTCTCGCTAATTTTACCTCTTAAATCAGGTTTCCCCCACCTCCTTCAATCCAAAATATCTCCACTTCTATTTAAGATGGATAGGTAATTTTTTCATTGAAAGCGAGACAAATGAACAAGCTTTAAGATGATACCAATAACTCTACATGCCCAAAAATTGACGAAAGCCTGATTCCGCCACGCTGCCTTACATTTGTTTATTGAAATAGAGCAACATGGTTTGTTTTTCGAGACGTTGCAAAGTTTTGCGTTTCACTCAATTTTGGATGATTTTTTTAAACGTGTTATCTTTCGAACACTTTAGTTATTGACTCTCCTCATACTGAAAAATGTGACTCCTATCTGGTTGAGTTTTATGTCCTCGAAGTTTTGTTGAAATTGATCAAAAGATGAACGAGTTATTGCCTTTAAGTAGATCTTCTTTTAAGACACCTTTAGACTTGCAGTCTCTCTTGTACTTGTTCATCCATAGATTTAATTTGTACAGTTTCTCCTGTTTGACGTCTGTGTTGTAGTAGTTAGGCGCTTCGCTGTCGTGTGCAGAATACTCGAGTTCAATTCTCGTGTGGGCAGAAGTTTCACTGAGTATATTATTACAGGCCTTTCTACTGGGGCGATGTATCCATCTCATCCTGGGTTGGCCCTGACAGGCAGAACAGAAGCCCGTCCACTAAATGATGTAATGTGTGTCAATAGGGGCGTGAAAAACTTAGGCCTACACGTTAATAAAAATTAAGTCTCTCTTGTAGCTGTCGGTCGTGCTGTCAGTCTTGTTAAAGCTTTGACGAGGTCAAGTTTGGCAGACGTGCACTGTTCAGCTGGTGTTCCCGACCTTCCCGACCCGACTGATACAATACAATAACGACATGTACACATTTCTTAAGGTCAAGATAAGGAAAACACATCATAAACGAATTGCCGGTCAAAAAAGAATTTAATTTTCTTTTTGTTCGTTCGTGTTGAGCAAACAGAACTTTTTATTTCTAGATTGATATAACGTTTTGTGTTTTCTGGAAATACAGTCAAATAAGAGAACTGCATAATAGTTTCTTTTTCCTTTCTTCGTCCAAAAGTGACAGTCTCTTTAAGACTATTATTTCCACAATCGCATGTCCTTGTGCGAGCTTCAGAACCACCAACATGATGAGATGGAAGGAAAAGGGGACTGGTACCTTAAGCCGCTTCCGAGGAAAAAATAAAAGGAATATTTCTCCCGTTTTCAAATGGGACATGGAACAAAGGAGGGTGGGGGGTGGGGGGGGGGGGACAAAATTACCTTCCCTGTGTCACTTCAGTTAAGAACGTAGTACAACAATAAAAACACAAAGTTGGGAGTAGAAATAACCGGACAAATTAACTGACTGCTCCGTTGCCCAGCGTCAAGAATAATTACCTTGGTAACTAACGAGGAGGGAGACAAAACAGCGTTCCAGCTGTCATGTCCAAGAGTGGAGACCCCGTTGATGTGCGCATTGAGCAGTGGTTTAAAGTATATTTCTAACAAAAACCTTCCTCGGTCTTTTACTGTTACGAAATAGCATACTTGGACTTCAGAATCTATGCTACTAAGGAACACCTATTATTAATTACTATATACTCTTGTTGTATCTTCACGGCTACTTTCTTTCCTTCTTTCTTCCTCTAACCACTGGGTCAAGAGCTCCTTCCTTCAGATTGACTTAACTGAGTCTTTTTTCTTTGTTTTTGTGGGAATTTAAGGCACTTGCAACACAATAAGGTCTTGTACGTGCCGGTTACAAGAGAATAAGCAACACAAAAAAGGAGAGGGATAGGTAAGGACGATAGATGCTTGATAGGAAAGAGGGAGCAAACCCCAGAGCGCCCTCCAACCATCCACTGACCGAGTTCAGTCAAGCATTTAGATCATGTATACATATGTGTATATAGATCTAATATTTTTTATATCTCAGACATTATAACGTTTTGCACCAGGGGGGGGGGGTCTTGTCTTCGACAAGGAAAGTCAGAACTGCAATTGGCCCAAGCATTTTGCACTTCCCTTGTAATGCATTCTCTGATAGAAAAGGAGCCTTGGGACGTCAGTGAAACTTCAGATGTCAGCGAACAATATCACGATTAAGTGATATACATAAAATAACATTGAAGTAAAAGAGAACACACTTTTATTTGTTCAGTTGTTGTTGTTGTTGTTTTTTCAAAAACATTTTGTCGAGTTTTATTGCATGGCCTTTCAGTACATATTTTTGTGCTCATGTGTGAGTGGTTGAACATGCGTGTGTTTATTTGCGGGTATGTGTGTTTGTATTTATCAGTGTATGTGTAAGTATGTATGTGTGCATGTGTGTGTGAGTGTGTGTGCAAGTGTACAAGTGTGTGTGCCTGTGTGTATGTATGTTTATCTATGTGTGTGTGTATGTGTGTATGTGTGTGTGTGCGTGCGTGTGTGTGTGTGTGTGTGTGTGTGTGTGTGTGTGTGTGTATGTGTGTGTGTGTACCAGCATGTCCAGATTATGATAACCAACAATTTGAGGATACATAATATGAGTCAATGTTCTCATAACTTGTGAAAACAAGCTTTTTAATCTACTTTCTCCACCAAAGTTGACTGTTTTAACCTTGTGATAACATTTGGTGATTTGGGGTTTTGTTTTTTCCATCCATATTGTGTAAATATGTTGTGTCTGTACAGGCTAGAGCTAAGCATATCATTTTGACTCTCGTGTATCTGAAATCACTACCATTTTGCAAAACCTACCATTCAAATTGTCATACCAGAGAGTTTACAGTAATACTAGAGAGACGGCACTTCGCCAGGATGCGCGTATCTGGGTCACAAGCTGATCGTGGAGAAACGCGCGGTAAACAAAACAAACTGC
>NW_004797391.1:126821-128068 GCF_000002075.1 Aplysia californica
GAGAGGGGGGGGGAGGGAGATTACATAGGGACACTGGAGAACGAGTAGATTTGCTGAAAATTAAACCGATTATTCCTTTAATTACGGTGGTATTATTTTTTTCAGATCTATAGAGACGAAGTAATGTATCTGCGTCTATTTGTTTATTCGAATGTATGTTAACTTATGCCAAAAACAAGTCTTACAGTTTATGGACGATGGAGACAGGGGGTTGTCTAAAATATGCAAAAGAAATCACAGGCCTCCTTCTTTGTTAAAGACCTACTAACCCAGTGAACTAACTACAGACGGTACTACATTTTCTCATGACATGACAGCATCCCTGAACATCGCCGTGGCAACGATCACCGGGCGTAAGTGTTTTCGCGCCCCGCGCGGGGCGATACGCGAAAAAATGCACTGTTGTTATGGAGCGCCGCCGCGAGTGTCACCTCTCTATTACTGTAAACCCTCTCTGGTCATACTTTACACAGATCTTATAATAGCATATAGGCACAACTTTCATATTTTGTGAAAATTTAGGCGAACTTTAAACAAAAAAGATGTTGTGTTTATATCTTATAATGTCGAACCAATGCTAGTCAAGGATTTATCTAAAACAAATGTATAACGTAAATTTTTATTTTGGTACAAAATATAGGTTTTCTAGCCCTGATATCTTAAAGGTCTTAAAGGTCATAATGATTTCTTGTCTATCAAAAAGCCTTATTAACATGGCAAATTTGTAGCATAATAACAGAACATACTGTTGGCCAGGTTTTTTACTCGACGACAACCGAGATAATCTAGTCCTGAACAATAGTACTTCACACAGTCGAAAAAAGTCTTCTGTAAATGCCCCAAGAACGTTCTCTTTAGTAGACATCGAGGAAGAGGTTCTTTTGGGTTGAGAAGCTGGCCGCACACATTGAGTGCCTTCAGTGCCGTCTTCACTGGACAACTTTTTAGCATCTGTGTGTACTGGTAGCAGCTTCTGCAGGAGGAATCAATTGAGAGAAAAAACAATATGACAGGAAATTAGTTCTCCTTGTTTAAAACAGATCGATTGGTTAGAATTGCTGTTTTAACACTCCCATCGAAAATAATTTAGATCGCCACAAAGGAAGAAGACTGTATATACAGAGCCTGCCTGTCAGGGCCAGCCCAGTGAAATTAATGTGATACAACTCAAAGCAGAAGGACAGAGATCAACAATAGGTAACTTTTCCACTCTGGATCAAACTCGTGTCTTCGGCTGGGAGGGGGGG
>NW_004797391.1:130725-137255 GCF_000002075.1 Aplysia californica
AGAGAGAGAGAGAGAGAGAGAGAGAGAGAGAGAGAGAGAGAGAGAGAGAGAGAGAGAGAGAAAGAATTTGGGAAACACACAGAGAGACAGGCAGAGAAAAACCGAGGGGTGGAGGGAGGAAAATCGATACATTGCACTCATAAACGTAAATTATTCAAATTCTTTATGTGAACTATTGGATATTTGGCATTATTGCAGAGCATAGTTCGACTCACCCAGTAAATCGAAAGCTTCATGCTCACATTGTATATATATGGCGTTTTGAAAAGTCTGGGTTTTTAGTAAGAGTTTATGGCACTTGCAACACAATAAGGTCATATAAGTGCCGAAGATTAGAGGTGTTGTAAGAGGGTAACAAACACAAAAAAGAAGGAGGAGAGATCAGGACATGTTTGACAGGAAAGAAGGAACAAACAACACCAGTGCACCCACAAATCACCCACTGAAAGTCTCATTGAATGAGTATAGTACTTAAGATAATCGGTGATGGCCTTTGATGGCTAACTCAACTTATGAATAAAAAGAAGTACGTCGGCTCAGTGACGATTATTCAGGGAAGGGGAAATGCAAGACAGACAGACAGACAGACAGACAGACAGACAGACAGACCTTCAAGTGGTTGCTTCCAACCATCCGCTAACGGTATTATCGTTATAATGTTAAAACATCGTATTTCAAATTCAACATCTTCCTTTTAGGTGGACAATCTCTCTGGGACACGTCGTTACCTGGACTCCCCGGTCGTCAATGATACCCCCCGTGACGTGGCCATTTGTTGTGACCAGGTATCTGATCCCTGCGGCGCGTGTACTTTGGCCTTCTTCTGACGTCATCTTGATATCAACAGTCAAATGACAGTTTCCGTCTAGCCTGAGACGATACAAAAGCGGTTAGAAAAGAGGTACAACACGACCTGGTTCAGTAAATTCCAAAATGATGCCGTCTTTTTTTAAAACATAAATTCACAAGAAAAGGAATTTAAAAGCAAGGAAAGGGTGACAAGTACAAAGACACCACACATCGACACAAGAACGCCCAGTTAGTATAGGAGACAACCAAAACTAACAGGCTAAAACAAGAGAGGGGAAAAAAAGACGTGGAGAAACATTCGAACGGTCACGACAAAGACTCTACTCTAATCAAGTAATGGATAAACTATTTTTCACTCACTTGAATGGCAAGTATTCCAGAAATAAAACTACCAATACAATCGCTGGCTGCCTCTTTAACCCTCGTTACAAACTGAAAAGTTATCCATTGAGCCGGGGTTAATAAAAAGTTATCACAAAGTCACAGCTGTTAACATGGCACCCAAATATCAGTTGCAAGATTTAGAAGAAAAATATTCGTTCAATAATGTATTGTTACTCACGTTTTCAGACTTGTCAGCCTGTAAGTGCACGGCAAAACCAAGTGCATCAGCTCCATATCGTAACTGTAGAGTTCTGTCCCTTTGCTCAGCCAGCAGATACAGCGACGCTCTGTGAAATGCATTGTACCAGTAGTTTTGAGAAATCGCACTTCGCTTTCATTTGCTTGGAGGGAATAAATGACTAAATACAAGTAAATATAAGTCCATTATAGTTTGTCCCCCAAGGGGGGGATTAGGTTTTAAATGGCATAACATAATGATGCTTTCGAAAACATGGTACATAAAAACAGAAAACATATGTACTAGAACATACAACTACAAATACCTTCACCCTCTCACGGCCTACCTTGAGCACTGACCGTGTATTACCAAGGCAGAAGCCCCACCAGAGCAATGTGCAGGAGCATTGTCCCTCTCCTCCAAGTGCGTGCGTGTGTGTGTGTGTGTGTGTGTGTGTGTGTGTGTGTGTGTGTGTGTGTGTGTATGAGCGTATGTGTGTGCGTGTATGTATGCGTGTGTGTGCCTGTGTGTGCATGTGTGCATGTGTGTGTATGTTTAGGTCTTCTATCCCCCCCCCCCCCCCACGACTTACCTTAAGAACTGACTGTGTTTTCACGAGCCGTAAGCCCCACCACCACCACCACAATGTGTTACAACATTGTCCCTCTCCTCCAAATATGGGTGTGTGTATGTGTGTGTGTGTGCGCGCGCGCGTGCGCGCGCGTGTGTGTGTGTGTGTGTGTGTGTGTGTGTGTGTGTGTGTGTGTGTGTGTGTGTGTGTGTGTGTGTGTGTGTGTGTGTGTGTGTGTGTGTGTGTGCACGCGTATGCGCACGTGTGTCTGACCATTCCAAAACTTACCTTGAGCACTGACCGTGCATACACAAGCCATAAGCCCGACCACCATCACAATGTGTAACCACATTGTCCTACTCCTCCAAGTGTGTCTGGATGTTGCCATAGTATTCTCCAGTAGATGGAGGCTTCAGCAAGTGACCCTCATTAGCAGCTGTGGAGTTCCAGCACACACAGATGGACCTTACTCTGTTTAGACGAAGAGAAAATTGACACGAGAAGCTCCACCATTTTACATCCAATCTTCATGAAGCTTTCACAGAATGTAGAGAAGATGTAACACTAAATATTAATTTGTTGGATTGTTTATACATGGAATAGATTTGTGTTAATGGTGTCTAGAGTGTGAATTTTCAAGGATTTTCTACAAACTTGAATACTACCTCAGGAAAAAACTCATTAAACATTTTCTAATTCGTTCAGGAAAAATTCAACAGACAAATTTGTAGTTCTATTGTCTGCTAACATACATGCAAAATAACAACATAATATTTTAATGAAAAAAAAGAGCGGTATTCATTGTACCAAGGAGTCTACATAACAAGAGGGACCACTTCTCTCTTTGAGCCAATAAAAAAAGTGTCCTCAAAATTCTATGGCGCCCTCTTCGCAAAAGAGCTCCTTTTGCGAACAGAGTTATCCTACTTGAGTTTTAAAAAATCAAAGTGAAACTAGCAAGTTTTTGAATGAATTTCGTAAGAACGCTTTTTTTTAATGGTTACGCTGACAAAATACCTCTTCCGGAGGAAAGGGTGATTTTTTTCTTCGTTTAATTTGACTTTAGAATGAAAGGCGAGAGGTCATTAAAATATAAATAACCTAAAACTCCGCACTGAACGAACCCGAACTGCTGATGAACAGCAGTCGATCTGCGCACGCAATGAGGTGCTATTCCTATCCTTCTTCTGGAAAAACGAAAGAGAGCTTCAAAACAGACTGCAGCGCCATCTGAAGCAAAGAGCATACTTCCTGCGGACACTTTTTTGGCTGAGTGGCCCATCTTGTTATTTACTATCTTTGATTGTACATATAAAACACTAGCTGGGCCCCCTTTCGATGAAAGGAATGATCGGTGCATTAACGTCAGCCGAAAGTCATTGGCTTATGATATTTACATTCTACTGGAATGGAGCAATGACTCTTGAAAGATGCAAAATTAGAAGGTTTAGATCAGTACTCCCAAAACAATGCGCACAGTTAGTGAACGGAAACCTCCTTTTCTAAAATTACAGAGACGGGAAGCGTCGGCCTAATAAAGCGATTGGCGAAATAAAGAAATTTAGCTTTTTGCAGCAAAACTGTCTCAAAACTGAAAAAACGAAGGGCATCATGATCTGGAGAATATTTTTAAAAATCTTTTGGTGAAAAACCGCATGTCGATCGATGCAGCCATTAAAAAGCCTTTTGAATAGCAAAATTCGGCCACCACAAATAGATAATAGATGTCAACAAAATCCAATATGACCGTCGTCTGCATGGTAACGAAACTTTTTTCTCAATTTTTTAAAATTTCTGATATTAAGACTACTTATTACCGGGTTATTATTGCAATGAGAATAGAAAACGACATCAGGGAATACATACCGATTAAAAGAGGAGTCAGACAAGGATGTGTACTTTCTCCAGACTTGTTCTCCCTGTATAGTGAAAATATCATGAGACACATAGAAGAAATGCCTGGTATCTCGATAGGGGGACATAATATAAACAATCTAAGATATGCAGATGACACAGTCCTAATAGCAGAAGATGAAGAACACCTGCAGAATCTATTAAATGTCATCGTACAAGAGAGTGACAACATGGGTTTAAACCTAAACATCGAGAAAACCGAAACGATGGTGATAAGCAGAAATACTCCAATCCCAACATGCAATATCAAAATCAATGATACCACCCTCAAGCAAGTACAACATTTTAGATATTTGGGGACCATTATATCATCAGATGGTAGATGTCACACCGAAATTAAAAGCCGCATTTGCCAAGCAAAAGCAACCTTCCACAAGATGAAACAGATACTAACAAACATCAATCTGTCACTGGAAATGAGGAAAAGAGTAATGAAAAGCTACATCGAGCCAATCCTATTATACGGGTGCGAAGCATGGACAATCAATAAACAGCTGGAAAAAACAATTGTTGCGGCAGAGTTGTGGTTCATGAGACGCATGCTACGTATCCCATGGACAGCTAGAAAAACAAATGAAGAAGTCCTGGTTGAAGCAAATTATAGAAAACAACTTATCACGAATATAAGAAAACGACAGGCAAATTTTTTTCGGACACACAATGCGGAAAGAAGCATTAGAGAACATTGTAACAACAGGAAAGTTTGATGGAAAGAGAGGTAGAGGCAGACAGAGGGAAAAGATACTGGACAAGATGACAACATGGCTGGGAGCAGCAAGAACAACAGACACCATTGCTGCTTCGAAAGACAGATGGAAGTGGAGGTCCATGATCGCCCACGCCAGTCGGCAAGGCACCGGATGATGATGATTACCGGGTATCTATTTTTCAAAAGTTAAAATTTTTGTTTGCTTGAGTAGTTGTGTTCTTTCTGTATGTTTCATCCAAATGTAGGAGATTTTGATGTCCCACTCTGTATAAGAATGTCATTCCATGTGACTGCTGATTTTTTAAAATATTTTTTTTGGTTCGTTTCCCCCCCCCCCCCCCCCCCAAGAATGTGGCGCATTTTCCACAAAAAACCCACACGTTACATCTGTGTATAAACCTCTTCATTTCTTAGAGTTATCGATAACAATAGTTTGATAAAGTGTATCAGCAAAACCTTTTGCACTTTCCACCACAGTTAAGGGCTAGCTTGCATTCATCGCACCAACTCCAGAATTTCACTAAAGTATATTTCCCTTGCCCAACAACATCAAAATCAAAATGACGCCATATGATTAGTATAATCCTGAGCACGTAAAATTTGTTAACTATTTTCAACACGAAGTATATTATGACAGGGTTAGTTTTAAAAATTGGTAAATGGTAGAATTTCCATTGTTACTTTTTTGTAGTTACGTTTCACTTTCTCCAAGACGAAAGATCGAAACTCTTCATGTGAACAATAGATTCTGGGATAAAAGTTATCAGAACAGCATTAGGAATATAACAACAATACCATAGACATTTTAATAGTGCCATGGATAATGAGAGTAGAAAGGGTTGTTTCCGTGCTGCTGCTGCTGCTGATGATGATGATCATGAAGATGATGATGATGATTCAACAAAACCATTAAATTTATCCAACAAAGCGTCCCCCAAAGAAACAAAAAAAAGAAGAAAAAATTCTTTAAAAATAAAAAAAAAGCAAGAAAATTACAGAAAATGAACTGTGGGACCTCGAGAGAGAAATCAAAATAATAAGATTATTGATTATAAAAATGTATACTGTCCTTGCAATGGTCCACAACACTAAAAAGATGCTGCCGTTCGGAGTAGGATTATCCGCTAGCTTCGGAACGTTCATTGAAAACAAATATTTAAGTTTAAGGGAAGTATTACATGCCCAGTTGAAACGGGCAGATTTGGGGGCTTAAGGCGGGCTGCACTCCATCTTAATCGTGTAATAAGAAAATGTTAATTTGCTGAAATCATCAGTCGGTTTGTATTCACCTGAGAAAACTCAGACTCAAGTCACTGACAGCAGCATTTTGGTAGGTGGTCACAAGGGTGTGTCCTTGAGCAAGGTACAATAACCCTAGCTCAGAACAGGGCGCTGCGCAATGCTGACCAACAATAGCGTGTTTCTGAAAATTTTATTGTCTCTATTTGTGCTGTAGCGTGTAGATCCATGGGTAACTTTGATAAAATATCACTCTTTATATTACGTATGTTTGTGTGTTTAAGTATGTGTTTGTCTAAGCATTTGTGTATTTATGTACACATACGTGTATATGTATGCCAGTGTAACCTAAATTTCCCCTATGGGGATCAATTAAGTGGGAAATTAAATTAAAATGTCCTTGTGTCTGGACTGTGATAAATGCCAGTTTTCAAAATTAACGAGGATAAAGTCACGCCATTAATATAATTGTCAATTCGAAATTAACGTACCTAAACAAACGAAATGACCCCCAGAGCGATGCCTAAGATTTCCTCAAAAAATTCTTTTCCCATTGTAATTGACTGTGTCTTGTTCACTGGGTTTTTTAAAAGGGTTTTTTAGGGGGGGGTGGCTTTAAAAAAAAATATTGTAATGATCATGCTTTACATCGCTTGCTGTCTTCGAAAGTCTAGTTTTGGCATTTAATGTGATTTAAATACAATTTAGATTAAGTTTCCATTATG
>NW_004797391.1:138849-140211 GCF_000002075.1 Aplysia californica
GAGATAGATAGATAGATAGATAGATAGATAGATAGATAGATAGATAGATAGATAGATAGATAGATAGATAGATATTCAAACACGGATTATCAAGATTTATTAAAGCTAAAACGTTACCTGCACTAAGAAAAGAATTTGAACACAAACCTTCCTCTGTGTAAATCCACGTGTGTGTCCTCTAAGTACAACACCACACTACTCTAGTCCTTCTCAGCCCTCCTAACGACTTGGGCACACTAAAACTAAAGTCTTATTCCTCCCATTTAACAGGGACAAATCCCCCACAATGGTTAATGGTTGAGCGGAATGCTGTGCTCCAGACACTGAGTGACCCCCTCCCCTTTTGTTCTCTTTATGACTTTTCCCCTCCCAAACCAGGTTTTTCTTCTTCCTCTTCTTTTACGCCTACATCTTTTCTCAGATTGTTTTGGCGCCTGTGGTGGGAGTGTGCGTCAATGACATGCCTGTATGCTGCACGCCATGTTGTTTAAATGCCGGTGATGTTTGTCTGTTTTGGTAAGTGTTTTACGGCTCTTGCAACTGCATAAGGTCATAATTATTGAGAGCGCTCAGGACACATTAAACATTTTCAGTTTGGTAAGAATCAAATTTTAATTTTGCCCCGGGTGTCGGCCGAAGCATCAGAGCCGAGAAACTTCACAAGAAGACATCATAATATATTTGTTGATACCCCGCAAAATTAATACAGCTGTGACAGTATGAATTCTCAATTCGACGTTACAAGACCTGGGGTTGCCTCATTTACAAAACTAATACAGTTTGCTGATACAGTCAGGCTTGAGACGGTCTCGGATGAAGCGGCGAAAGGGCCAATGGTTGTCTTAGCAACTGTCCAGTGACATATATGTATGGTATGGGTTTGATTCCGCCTCCGCCCTTCTCTGATTTGGCTGCGATATTATGTAAGTTGAGAGCTTTAAAAACAAACAACCCACGTTCAGGAACATCTTTGTAGGGATTCGAACCAGGGTATCCGCAACTGACGTCGTACATAGACGTTCGACATCAGATTGTTTTAATGTTAGCGGTTGTCGTAGTACAGTTCCTTTACCCCAGTTTGTTCCATCTAGATCTACGTGTACATCTTTTCTTTCTTTTTTCTGTTTTTTTGTGTTTTTGGTAAGAGTTTTACGGCACCCAAGGGATATTTAATGTGCGCAACTTGCACAAGGAACCTCCGAGATTTTTTAGCCCTTATCCGAGAAGGCTAGGGGTTAGATCTTACTTACCCGAAGATCAGGGGCGTGGCTGAAGTAAGAAGGAGCCAAGAAGTAGCAGAGGAAAGACAGCAGAAAGAGTCAGGCGCCCAGGTGAAGGTGCAAAGTGGAAGAAGGGGGGGGG
>NW_004797391.1:142255-143565 GCF_000002075.1 Aplysia californica
CTGTGTGTGTGTGTGTGTGTGTGTGTGTGTGTGTGTGTCTGTCTGTCTGTCGCTCTCTCTCAGTCTGTCTGTCTCTCTCTGTGTCTCTCTCTCTCCCCCCTCCTTCCCCAGACCAACCACGCTCTACTCTGCCAGTCTGTGCAGCATCCAAATGCGCCCCACCTAACAACACCTGTTGAGAGCGAGCACAGGGAGCTGACCAGGAGTTTACGACCCCATTTCCTGGTGTCCGTGTCACTGAACTGTTTGTTGGGACAGGGGAAGGTTACCAGCGTCTGTGTCATGATTAGGCTTTTTGCAGCTGCATGCACGCAGAGGACGAGTTTTATTCCCCAGTTGAGAGGAAGATATTATCATAATAATACCATAATACATTGTGCTGAGTATCTCAGTCTTCCTGTCAGGACGCTGTATCACACACAGCCCGGATTCCCATTGACAGGCAGGCAGGGTTGAAACAGCTGACCTCTTACATGGCATTCTGTAAAGTGTAAAGATAGGGGCGTTAAAAATGCTTGCAAACATTACTTTACTTACTTATCCCTTCAAGTCAACTTATTCTTGATGACGGTCGAGGCACCACGGATGATCGGGCGTCCACTTTTCTCCATTCTGCTCTATTTTCAGCCTTTCGAGGGGTTTCACTAAACTCTGAACCTATCCATTCTATTATGCTGTCTTCCCATCTCTTTATCTGTCCGCCTGTCCTTCTCCCTCCTTGTACAGTGCCCTGTTGATCTTGTTTTGTGCCCATACCATCTCAGTTTGCGTTTTTTTCACAGTGGAAATATTACTTACAGTTTAGAGCCAACCACCAAACGACGCTAGTTATGAGCAGCCAGCTGACCAAGAGTGTATGACCCATATATAGATTTAATCGCTTCACGGCGCCGGTACAAGTTACATTACAGCATGGTTGAAAACAGGGTCGTTTTGATTTTTTTTCTTCTAGTTTTTGTCGCTTTGGGGGGGGGGCTGGTTAAAGTGTTTTGCGGTGCTCGCAACTGCAAAAGGTAATATTATTATTATGAGCGCGCGGGATACAAACATTTTCAGTTGGTAGGACATGTTAAATTTTGCCCTGGTGGCGGCCGGAATCTACTCTTATCGATTTTGAACCACCAAGGGATCTTTAGCGTGCGCAAATTGTACATGGGACATCTGAGATTGTTAGCCCTTATCCGAGAAGGCTAGGTGTTAGACCTTTCCTATCATAAGGTCAGGGGTGTGACTGAAAGACAGCAGTAAGAAGGAGCCTAGGAGTAGCAGTAGAAAGGCTGCAGAAAGAGTCAGGAGGAGCCAGAGGGGGG
>NW_004797391.1:143665-151473 GCF_000002075.1 Aplysia californica
AAAAGAGGTGAGGGGGTGGGGGCAGAAAGTGGAGACGAAAGGAGACGACAGAACACTGTTAGGTTAGAGAGCAGGAAAGGAGAAGTTTCAGAGAAGAAAACTGTCCGTCGCTGTCCGGATTCGAAACCGGGACCTTTTGAATGATGGGGGAACACCTTAACCCCTAGACGGCGGTAATTCTAATCCAGTGAGCCCCAGACCCTGGTTAGAATTCTCAACAATGAGTTCTTGAGGTACTTGTGCTCTTTCCAGAGTTTTTCAGGCTCATCCCCTCTAATTGAAATTGGCTTGGTCCTATCAGAGACAAGACTTTGAATCTGAAGAACATGGTGGAATAGTAGAATCTAAAGGTTCAACCCTATTACGTTATTTAAGAGGCAGGTTAAATTTGGAGGTGCCGCCTCTTAAATTAAAAGACCATAAAATATACACAGTGGAACTCTACCTTACCAGAACCTGCCACGCTAAGACGTCCACTCAGTGGGTATTCTGGGCTTAGGTTCAGAGGGTTGAAAGTTCAAGCCACCATCTCATCTGAACAGGCCGAGCAAGCAAAAAAACAACAACTTGGAACGCTGTGCGGATATGTAGATCTATAAATGCTGTACAATTGGATCTTAGTTTAGTTTTCGTAAGAGTTTTACAGCACTTGCACTATAAGGTCATATAAGTGCTGAAGATTAGAGGTGTTACAAGTGAGCAACAAACATAAAAAAGAAGGAGAGATAAAGACGATAGTTGTTTGATAGGAGAGAAGGAGCAAACCACACCAGAGCACCCACCAACCACCCACATAATGGGATCTGTCGAGAGGACCATCCACTGTTGAGAAGAAAAGTAGTCGCTGCAGTTGGTCCTCATGGACAACATCATATTCATAATATTAATAATAATACAGAAAAAACCCTGAGTTTTATCAAGAGTTGCACGACAATCGCACCACAGATGCAGGTGCACATAACGATAATAACAACTTATTATCATTAATATTATCATTATTTTTGCAGGAACAAAAATGAAAGTCCAAGCAGGGAGAATTAAGAAGAAGGTAGAAAACTTTTGGGCGGCAGCATAAACCAATCAATGACATCACTGAAAAATTTGCTAGAGGGAACAAAAGCCCATTATCACAATGACAGTTATTAGCAGCGGGGAAAAAGTAAGACAAAAAGACCAGAAAAAAAAGAATACACCGCGAGAAAAGAAGCAGGATCCACCGCCGACAGCCTCCAACCACCTGCTTATTAAAATATTAACACACAACATCATATATAACCAGGTAAGAAAAAACAAGAAAACACACAGTCCAGCTCTGAGCTCATTGCATTGTTAGGAACACGGTTTAATTGCAAAGTCCTCAATGGACATACATACATCTAAAAACTAAAATACCACGTTGTCAACCACAAGTCAGCTTTGTACACAGATGTACAAGAAAATGGAACAAATGTTTTTAAAAGATGCAAAAGTAAAATTGAATTGTGAGAGATCTATTGAACAAAATTAAAATGTAAAAGACTCAGAAATGTCACATTAGGGTCTCAGGAAAAAACAATTAACTTGCTTGTCAAAAAAAAAGAAAAAAAAGCACCAGGCGAAACGATCAACAGCCTCACTGACTTAACTGTGGTAAAACACATTCAATCCATATAGGGAAACTTCTACAACACACTTCATAAAATGATTATAAATATTTTATGCCCAAATCGACACAATTTAGATCACTTAGCAGGACGACGCTTCAGCTCAAGCTGTGAGGAATTCTACACACATCCTAGCAGAAACAGGGGGACGCTTGATTAAATATTTTCCCCCATCACAGAATCAAATCAAACACATTTCTTTCATGTGAAGACGAAAAGTCTAGACATTACAACACCATAGTTCAAGGTGACACTTCATGCAGTTCTCGAGGCAACTAATTATTATCAAAGAATGAAGGAGTGACGCAAGTCACGGCGGAAACTGTACAGGCTCACACGTACAAACACATGCATGGCGGCAAACTGAAGCTTGTTCTGCGCATGGTCATTAAAGCTAACACACAAATCTACACATCTATAATTGCACTTGAAATACTGAGGAGAGACAAGCTTGGCAGTCAAAAAGGGTAAACAGTAACAGCAACATGCACAACAGGCCCCCGTTTCAGGAGACATATTTTCACTACAAATGTAGAAACCAGGGATGGTCTCAAGATTTTTTTTTCTTTCGTAAAACTGAATGAATTTGTTTTTTGTTTTAGTAGAGGTTTTACTGCGCTCACAACTGCGTAAGGTCATATGAGCGCCAAGGGGTGGATGTCAATAGAGAATTCCATACAGGGAATCAGGCTTACTCTGCTCACCTCTCTAGCTTCAACAGCGCAAAGTCTGCTTCGACTATCAAGGCACCCCGGAAATAGCCAGTCACAAGAGTGTGACAAACATACAAAAGAAGTAGAGGAAAAATGACGACAGTAAGGGTTAGGAAAGAAAAAGCAGCAGTTCCCTGTTGCAGTTCAGGCACAGTTACTTTATGAAAATGACATTGATGAATCAGCCCATTTACAATTACAATTCTACTGTGCATAAGAACATGGTTAATGTCCCCCCCTTTGGGAATGGCCTAAACACACTTCAGTCACTAGCACAGCCCCAGGGGGGTAGTGAATTAGAATTGAATTTTTGACAAAAACACACCCAAAAAAAAAAGCCAGTTCGAAAACACATTTGGAATTCTAGTTAGAGGTGTACCAACATTGACTTTTTCAAGGGCCATGTGTTTTGTGCAAATTTGTTTATTTTTACCTTTAAAAAAGTCATAAACTTTCACATCAGTACATGGTGTATTGTAGACCATTTGTGAGGCAGCGTGGTGGAATCAGGCTCTCGTCAATTTTTGGGCATGTAGAGTTATTGGTATCAACTTAAAGCTTGTTCACTTGTCTTTATTCGGATGAAAAAATATCCATTTATCTTGCATACAAGTCGAGATATTTGCGAAAGAAGGAGGTAGAGGTTACCAGTTTTCCGAGGTGAAATTAGTGAGAAAATGGCCGCCAAAGATTAGTTATTTCCTTAGCTTAAGAGTCCGTGGTTACTGAAAATTTACATTTTTTGTGCCTTTAATCAACATTTTTCAGAAACATTCACACAGAAATGAGTTCTTTAATGGGCATGAAAGGTGTTGAGTCAAAAAAACAAAAATTTGATAAAAATTCATAAACCTGCGGAAAAATGCCAGTTTCTTCACTTCGATTATTTTGACGAGAGCCTGATTAAAAAAAAAAAAAAATACTCTTGTGAGGACAGAGGTATGAGGGAGTGGAGGCTGGGGGAGAGTAGGGGTACACGACTATAAATCAGTAAGAAACTTAGGCTTCTAGACTTGTCCTGCATTTTAAAAAATAGACGTCATTTTTCAAAACAGTGTGCAGTGTTGCTTTGGACTATTTGCTCTGTGTTCTTCCGACCACAGGACATGCAGTATCATGAAAATTCAGCTCTCTCACAGGTACGTGGCTTTCAAGATGGATCAAACATTTTTTATCTTTTATATACCTCGAAAATGCGCTTACGATAATATTGCTGATGTGACTTAAGTTTACACACAAAAACCCCCTATTCAAACTTCTGTTCCACTTTACAGGGTTTCATGCAAAATACGAAAAAAAACAAAATCCTGAGAACGTCCATCCCTGAATTCGATAAATTTTTTTAGGGTTAGGGTCAAAGTGAAAAAGAGTAATCTGAATCACTGACAAGGTTAAAAAACAAACACAACTACACTGTAACTGTCACCAGCACCAATGTGAGATATCTTTCTACTGAGACGGACAAATTGACCAGCAAACATGATAATTACAGGGCTCTAGTAATCAATAACGCCCCACTGACTTAGACACATGTATAAAAAGCTCCTTCAAATTCAAATCACAACAAACATATAAAAATTCATATTGAGTACCAGGCAATACAGCCAGATACTTTCTTTGAGAAGAGCAGCCATGACCTTAATGCTGATGATTGTTGTATCTTGTGCTGTAACACTAATCACAGAGAGAGATGTGAAGACCACTATGGAAAAACGACAGACTCAAGTCACAAACTCAAAATGATTAAGTTACTGCCTCTGACATGTACACAGACACTTTACTTTCAAAAATAGTCAAACCTAACAACCGTCTCAGTTCCAAGTTATATTGAAATGCTTTTTCAAAAAAAGGTTCCATAGGAAATCGAATAAAGTACAGTGCGTATTGAACTTAAAAATTTTTTAATGCATCTGACCATTTTTCCATTGTAGTCTTCATATGTTAAAAATAGACTTATTTCTTCAACTAACAAAAAAAACAAACTGAAATGACACAATCTCATGCAAAAACCACACCAATAAATACTTAAATAATCATGACTTTGTGTTAATATTATTTGCCATTCATAGAAAAATTCTTACAAAACATGCCAGCTTAGCTTTCTTTTCGAATACATTTATCCACACTCAAGTACTCCAAACTCTGCTACACACAACAAGCTATCTAGCTAAATATTTCAAGCTCATATGTACATGTAGTATAAAAAAAATTGGTTTGCAGTCGTACTTACTCATTCATGCCTTGAACACATTTCGTATGCTATTTGAATGGCATGGGTACAAAAACGCTCCTATAAATGAGTAAGCACTGAGAGCTTATACTCCTATGGGATAGAGCACTATATAAATGCAATCTATTATTATTACCATTTTATAAACACGGGAAGGTAATTTCAGAGGCCAATACTTCAGTTTTTAAAGTCCATCTCAGAAGAATGAGACGAGTGGGTGAAGAGTCTCAAAGACTCATTAAAGAAGCCCAGTTCATGAAAGCTCCATTTGAGATTCAAACCAGGGTCATCAGCCCTTTAGCCTAGCACAATACCACCTGAGCTACTCGTATCCCTAAACACAGCGTCTGCCCCTTAAAGAATCTGTCGTGACTTCACAAACACATACACCTGATATGAGAAGAGAACTGGTGGGTCACACAGCAGGGAAAAAGACCTCAACATGCCTTTATCACTCATTCCTGAATTGAAAAGCTCATCAAATGAATCACATTCTTATCCTCAAGATTTAAACATTAAAAAAAAAATACATATTAATAATTTTCTTTTAATAGCAGAGAAGAAATAACAGCAGTCAGCAGCACTCTCCACACTTTTATAAAATTCCCAGAGAGGCAAGAATAATGGTTATACAAGGAAAGGCAAAATACTCAAGCGATGTGGGACATCTCATTTCTGCTTCAGTACCAAACGAAATCAACAATAAACACACAAAATGGCCACATTTGAGATTCAGGCAATGTTTTCTCTCTCCATCCAATTGCAGAACACACAGCTATTTTGAAGAAACGATAACTTTTTTGTTTTAGCAAGCGTTTTACGGCACTTGCAACACAATTAGGTCATAAAAGTGCAGAAGATTAGGTGTTACAAGTGAGTAATAAACACATGAAGAAGGAGGAAAAATAAGGACAAGATATTTGGTAGGAAAGAAAGAGCAAACCACACCTGAGCACCCATCAACCACTATGAAAAACATAAACTTACCCTGTCATATAGAGATAAAAGTACCAAAACACCACTCATCTCAGAATAGCAAATTGAACTAAAAAGACAGAGTAAGACAGGCATTTATTGTTGTGTTCAAAAACTCATGTAGAGTTGACCAAACAGTTTCTAATGCCATCAAATTAAGAAATGTATACCCCTAGCATTTCAGGCAGAAATAGTTAAAAACTATGTAGATTACAATATTGCTTGAAGAGTTCTCCATCCCTTTTGACACAATCCCCCCCCCCCCCCGAAAAAAGAATACTTGTAAACGTTCTACAACCCCATAAGCCAAATGAAGGTCAATTAGGAGGGTAGATACTTCAATAATACCTGCCAGGTTCGACCTAGGCTGAACGGGAAATAGCAACCTAGTAGACAAATAGAGCAACTCTACAAAATAACTTCCCCACATGAGAATCAAACTCGCTTCATAAGCACAAAGCGACGAAGACCTTACTGTTATACCAGTAACCTGTACTTTACAACCCCAAAAGCAAGAGGAGGGAGTTTGTTGGTTGTAATCATGATAATCACCTAAACTTGCCACCACATTCCAGCAGACTTCAAATCTTACCTCCTCTCTTTTACCACAATGCATAAAAAGATGAATAAAGTAAACAAGCAGAGATACCAATACATTTTTTTTTACCTTTTCATTTCCTGCTTTTTTTCTTCCACCTGCCAGATATTAGCTAGCAGAAACTCTTAATATTGATGTTTGCTAAAAAAATTAGAATTTAAAATCAGGACAGACACAGAAATGAAAAAAAAATGATAACACTTGTGGTTTAAGACAAAGACATTGACAATGCAAGACATAATAAAAGAAGAAATGTTCTTAAAAATAATGATGATGAAGGTAGATGATGAATATGACCGTGTCAATGGATGACTGATGGCAAAGTTCAGAGGTTGAAGAGCTATGAATATGAAAGACCTTCAAATCAAATGGCAGTTAGGGATGTAGCAAGTGACTGTAATAATATATATTTGAAGAGTAGGGAAAGGGAGTACAGTTATAACTGGAGGGGAATAGATCATCACATGAGGGGATCACAACCCCTTGAAGGTTGCTAAGCAACAAGAACAAGGGCACACACACACACACACACAAAACACTGACAGAATTTTTCTTTGTGTACAGACCAGACACAGAAAGCACACACGTGGTTAGAAAAAATGGAGGCAGAATCTGTCAGAAAATAAGAAGACCACCTTTTTGAAAGGACATGGCAGGACAGCTGAGAGTAATCTCAAGTACTGAACGGTCCCGGAAACAGAGAATCAAAGAAGTATAGAACTGATGCCGAGCCCAACACGAGACACGACATGCCATTCTGATTTTAATAAGATACGAGCGAAAGAGCAGAGGATGGTTTTGTGCAATAGCATTATAGCAAAGACACTGACATAATTATGAGGCAAAAGTATACAGCAATGCTGTATATACAAAGACCAACAAATATTTCAATCGCTACACTTCATCCTCTGGCTATTTTTCTCCCTTTCCATTCTTATCTACTATCTTTCTCTATTTCTCTAAAGCATTAATACGTAGACGGATAGAAGACTCATCATTATCATGATATTTTGCTCCATTTCTTGAATCCGGGCACGTCTTTCACAGGTACGTTACACGTGTGCGCCTTGAGACGCAAGTTGCGGTCTTCTGTGAGGAGGACAACATCTCTGTACAGCCTGACTGGTTGATCTGTAAACAAACGAAAAAGGACCTCAACAAAAGCTACACTACTTCAAAACAAAGTCAGCATTGAAAAAAACAAAAACCAACCATCTGTCAATAAAACTCTATTGAGTGTGAAAAATGATCCAAAGACTGGCATCAAATCAAATTAAATGTCGATATAATAATAATAATATAATCATATGGCTCTTTTCGTCTATGCAGACGGTCAATTTAGCTTAGCTTAAGATGGTCTCAAGGTTTTCTTCATGCAGCTTCTTTCATGGCTAATTCTTCCTGTGTTTGAAGCGCAGATTCTGTCGCAATGCTTGCATGTCAGTGTCGTAGATCGAAGCTCTGTATTTCCCCTGTTTTCCTTTCGTCGTTGGCGCTTCTCAGCCTGGTTGTTTCTAAAGCTGCTCTCTAGCATTATAGTTCGTTCCTTTATCATTTTCCTCCATGTTTTCCTGTCTTCAGCTATTTCTTCCCAGATGCTAACATCTGCTCCAAGCTTAGATAAGCTGTTTTTGCAGGTGTCTTTGTAC
>NW_004797391.1:151573-183799 GCF_000002075.1 Aplysia californica
CATCTTCGGCAACATGGGCTGAGCTCTTCATTTACAAAGTTCTTATACCATTCTTAAACTCCAATCTACGGTCGTAATGGAAAACGACGAATGGTCCTGCGCAGGTAGCGAGGCAATTTTTCAGGAGAAGCAAAAACAGTTTTCACTTTATAACTCTTCTATTTTTCACTCTTTTAAGCTGTAATTCACCAGATATCTGATTGAGGTGTTCATAAAGCAGTTTCTAAAGTTTGAATGGTTTAGGTTAAAAAGTAGCAAAGTTATTCGACATTCGTCGTTCTCCCTTACACTGCGCGCCTGCAGGTGAGCCTTGCGATGTAAGCGAAAACGACGAATGGTACGGTTCGTCGTTCTCCTTTACACTCGTGAACGTTTATGAGCATAGGTGATGGTCACTTGTGACGCATTATTGACAGTAATGACTGTGTACTGGTTACTACAAATAAAAATAAGACGTATACAAACTAGCTATTATACGTATAAAGTTAGGTGTTTGTTATATCCCAACTGTAACTCGGTAAACGTCCTTCTTTTCCCTTCCTCGCTTGGCTAAATACTACACAGTCAGTGTACAAATCAGATGTGTACACATTTTCAACAGCTTGATTTAAAACTGTCTCATTCGGAACCAAAGTTTGGAGTATTCTCTTCAGAAGCGAGTTTTACTTTTATTTTCGCTAATTGCCAAATTTTATCTGCACGACCAAAGGGATCAGCAATGTTACAATGTCAACAATACGTTCAGAAAATAGAAGAGTCAAACTTTCACGTAAGAAATGGAACAATCTGACAAGACTGTATCACAAACGCTTTCGGGAGAGGTAATGCGACGCTTTGTATTTAATACAGGATTCAGTTGATCGGATCGGAAAATATACCACAAAGTAGAGATCTACAAGGACAGTTTGAATCTACAAGACATTATTATACTCGATCATAACGTCCATCAAGTCTTTAAAAAAATCGTAAAGCAAGACTAAGTGTCGCCACAATACGTCCACTTTTTAAGTTGGACAAAGAAATTTACTCTCATAAAGCAGTGTCATTAATTGCTTGGTAATTCTATAATGATGTCGACCAGTGACACGTGCTAGACAAATTGCGGCACTATAACCATCGTTGGGATTTGGGATGTCAAATGACTGGACAGCAAACTAACATGACGTTAGTCTGTGAACATCTGGCGGACACTAATATGCAGTGCTAATAAATTTCTCTCTAAATACTTTTTTGACCCTCCCATTCCCACCCCTTTCCCCCTGTTCCCATCCGTTTTCCCCTCTCTCCCGCCTGCTCTTGTCAATTCACACCATCAGCATAGGCCTAATACGTGAAGACAGACAGAAAGACACACTAAGTGATACATTCTTATAAACCTGGTCGACGGTACTCTGGGGGAGGGGGTGGTGGTGTATTTGTTTGCAAAAAACCTAGTAGGCCTATGTTTGTACTGACACAACAGTGACCAATTGCCATTCGTCGCCCATGCCGAATTTGCCCAACGGCAGAGACCAGGGGACAACGCCGAACGAGCAGTGATCCTTGACCGATCGACCATTCGTCGTTCTCCCTTACACTGAGCCCTGGCTCGGAGCTCGCCAGTGTAAGGGAAAACGACGAACTCTCAATTACGCAACAACGGATTAGGATATGACTAAAATTTTTACACCATCAGATGCAGAATTAAATACTCTATGAAATATGTAAAAATACAAAAATCGAAAAATTTTGACCATTCGTCGTTTTCCCTTACGACGGCAGAGATGGTCTCAAGGTTTTCTTCATGCAGCTTCTTTCATGGCTAATTCTTCCTATGTTTGAAGCGCAGATTCTGTCGCAGTGCTTGCATGTCAGTGTCGTAGATCGAAGCTCTGTATTTCCGCTGTTTTCCTTTCGTCGTTGGCGCTTCTCAGCCTGGTTGTTTCTAAAGCTGCTCTCTAGCATTATAGTTCGTTCCTTTATCATTTTCCTCCATGTTTTCCTGTCTTCAGCTATTTCTTCCCAGATGCTAACATCTACTCCAAGCTTAGATAAGCTGTTTTTGCAGGTGCCTTTGTACCTCAATTTTGGTCTTCCTCTTGGTCTCTTTCCCTGGGCAAGTTCTCCATAGAGAAGTTGCTTCAGAATCCGGTTGTTGTCCATTCTCTTGACATGGCCCAGCCACCGCAATCTTTTTAAACACATAATAGTTGTCATGCTCTGGAGGTTTGCACGTGCCAACACTTCAACATTTGTAACTTTGTCACGCCATGAAATGCCTAAGATCTTGTGGCAGCATCTGAGATGGAAAATGTCGAGGCGCTTTTCTTGTCTGCTGTACAAGGTCCATGTTTCAGATCCATAAAGGAGTGTGCTGAGGACACATGCTTCGTAAATTTTGATCTTTGTTTTGATGGTTAATCTTTTGTTTTCCCATGCTCGTTTTGTCAGCCTTCCAAAAGTTGTTGCTGCTTTCCCTATCCTGGTGTTGATGTCGATATACAGTTCATAAAAAAACAACAAATCTACAGTGATTTTTTAAAAAGACAATGTAGGATAGTTCACTTTAGTTTGAGTACAGAGAAGTGCATAGACATGATAACAATCACATAGTTCTGAGAAAGAGAAAGGTACACAGGAAAAAGCAAGGAGAGTAATAAAATAGGACCTATCAGTGACCCTCATCAACCATCCATGTAATGTAGGAATCCAACAAAGCAATAAGCAATTACCAGGCTGAAATCAAATCAAATGTTCTGGCATAAAGGGAAAGAACAAATTTTAATGTAGAATTGCAACAACAAACAAAAAAAGGCACAGTTGGAGTAAGAAGTAGAGAATTCAGCAGAAAATGGAGAGGGCCTACAACACAGTACCTTTTCCTTTGGGCATGAACTCTCTGGCCATATCTTTGCAGTAGTGGAGACAGCATGACAGAATGATGTCATCATTGATCCCCTGGAAGAGAAAAATAACACATCACTAGTTCAGCGGATATGATGCAGGCTTTTGATACCCCTGAATTACAAAGTTCTGTCTGCTCAGTACCTAGTTTAGAGAAATCGGATGTCAAGGATTTTGAGTTTCATATCATATTAGGCTTTTTCGAAAGAAATTCTTTGAATATCTTGATAATGATTCCCAATTTTTTTATCTTACGATTTTAATAGAGCAGATAGAACATTTGATTTTTGACCTCATAGTCTTAGTAACTTAGTAATTCTGAGGTAGCATAATAGCACAGAGCACTCTGATATGAATTCCCTAAACGGCACTTTTTTTACTTGTTATTTCAAAACTTTTCACTGCTCACCACCCACTTGGCATGGTCCTATTAGGGAAAACGCATTCTATTTGGAGACCATTCCTCATAAACACAATTCTTTTCTACCTGACCAAAGACACTCAAGACAACAAAATTTTTCTGAAGTATATTTACCCTTTAAAATTCATTAACATTCCAATGACAATCCCTATTTTCCTGTAAAAATTCTCCTCAGTTTGATCATTAATTAACAAAATAGACACACTTCTTTCTCTGTATGTGTACTGCAGTGAGTCTCAGGGGTCCACACGTTTCTACCACTGACCCCATTAGCAATAGCAGAGTCAGACAAAGTGTAATATCACAGAATGTAGCATGTCATGTCACAACAAAGAAAAAGGTGGCTTCAGCAAGACTAAAAAACCTACTCTTGCAAATATAAATATTTAGATAGGCAAATCATCATACTATGATTAAAATTAGTGCGTATTTTTAGTAGCATAATGTTATCAGAGGTATTATTAACTTTTTCCACCCTACATTCTTAACCAACAATAAACGGTTTCAACTGAGCTGAACAGGTAAGGGATTATCCCGAAAGCTTGGGAATCAAATCTCACAGCAATATTGTAAAACTCATTAACTGAAGAGAAAAACTCACTGCTGATCCATCCGATTCCTCGCTGCGGAAGGCAATGGTCTCCAGCACAGTGCCCTTAGCTGTCTGAGCCCTCAGGTGGGAGTTCTTGACCTCAAACTCAGCCTCCAGGAACTGAACGGCCTGGCTAGCTTGTGTCTTGACCATGTTGGCGTGGTCTGGGCTGTCGTACTGCTGGTCCCGGGCACCGCGGGACAGGCCGTCCAGCTCGTTGATCACTGAAAAGGTAAAAGATTTTTAAATAGGAAACAAGGAGGATAAACGGAAAACAGAACTATAGAACTCTCAAAGGAGACACAAAGTAGAAACATATGCTAGAATTAACTGATACAGACCACAGATAATTTTGACTGCGGGTGCAAATAATTTGTGACCCCTTTGTGACGTCACGGGCAGTCTCACAAAAAGTTATTAAGAAATATCTTAATTTGATAAAACCTCTATGTGTGGCATGTAGATGTTCAGAATGTAAAATACTATCCAATGACACTAGTAAAAAGGGTTGAAATGTAAGTGGTAAGGAAAAAAGGAAGAGAGGAAAGTGATGTGAAGAAAAGGAGCAATAGATAAAAGCCGCTCTGAGTGGCTCTGCATCACAACACAAAAGACAGTCAGCCACTGTGAGCGGCGCTGTGGGCTGAATCAGTTACACTTGTGTCTTTTCTGACAACTGCAAAGAGCCCTACCGTTACATCACCGACACCAGAATGAATTTGAAACTACACAGTATAGCCAGACATAAAACAAATCTCAAGAGATTTCAGAGCATCAAACTAAATGTATGTACGAGGTCACATCTCAAAAGCCAAAGGTGACATGTCATGCTTCATCATCAAATGGAAAAATTCTTTTATTACACAAAAAGACCACAACAACAAAAACTGTTCAATTTTAAAATAGTAGCAGCAAAGTGAATTCTACCCCTCTGGAAAAAAAAAAAATCATAACACACAAGTCTACTTTCAACTAAAACATAGTTACAGTCAAGGAAATTTTACTTTTAAAAATTTACCACAACATAAAAATCCAACCTTTCAATATCATACGATCACAGGAAAGCCAGTTTGACTAAAAAAATTAGAATAACACGACAAAACTCAAGTACTACCTTTCAACATAAAAACAAAGTCTCAGCACCTGTACATAAATAAAATCAACATTAAACTCACCCACTAAGGGCACAACTAGTGTGTATTTCTTCGTCTCCAGAATTTTCTTGAGGGTGGAGAAGTGGTCTATGAAGCAATTGGTATCAGCAACGAGAAAGATGGGCCGAATCTCCAGCTCAATCTTGGCATGCCGGTGGCTATCCAGAATAGCCTGAGACAAAAGCAAAGAGATCCAAACATTTCAGCACACTCAAAGGTTGAACAACAGATACAGGGGAAGAGGAAAAAGGAAAACAAGATAGAGTTATTAGTTTGAGCAAAAAGAAGTACATTAACATGATAACAGGGCCATTTAGGGAAGGCAAAAAGAAATACGAACAGACAAAAATACAGAGGTCATAAAAGTCAAAAGTCAATCGAGACAAAAATTAAATCAACTGGGTTTTTTTTTTAATTGAGAGACGAAGAGAGACAGAGTTAGCTACAAAGAAATAGAAAGAGAGAAAGATTGACTAAGAGAAAGACAGAGAGAGAGAAAGGAACAGAAATAAATAGAGACAGAGAGACAGACAGAAAGCCGGACAAAGAGAAAAAGAGAGAGAGACAGCAAATTGCATCACTCACATCCATACTCTCCTTGTTTCTTTCTCTCTCCTGCTTGCGTCGGTGCAGCTCCCCCCTCTTGGCCTTGAGTTTCTCGATGTGGTCGTTGCCATCGCTTCCCTCCCCTGAGCTACTTCCGTGTTCGATAATCACATCATCGGACTATGGACAAAGGCAAGAAAACAATAGTTGAAGAGTTTCACTTCCTAATTTTGTCTCTCTTTGTTTGATAAAAGAGAAGAACATCAACACAATAAAAGATTAAGTATTGGGAAGGAGCCAGACAGTAACAAAAGAAAGTCAGGAAGTAGGACCTACTGTGGCACCCTCCAATCACCAGTATATTTTTACAACATAAGAATAAAAAAGGTTTCAAAAGTAACAAGGAAATCAATAAATAATTGACAAATATCTATATCTATCTCCAGATAGATTATGCACTCTATTATCGTCATTCATTATCATTTTTCATTTCTCATGGCGTTTTCCCAACCTTTCCGTATTGTCCTAAATTTGAATTAAAAATCAGAGAAATTAAACAAAACAAAAGAAAGAAGAAGGAAACCATGCATTTTTGCATCTGATCAAGATCACAAAGGTATGCCACAAGTTTGCTATAAATAGAAAGCAAACCACACCAAAGCACCCACTAACCACCCATGTATGTGCTATACAAGTGCACTCTTTTATTATCATAATTATTACAATGACTACTACAAGTTTAAACCTACAGCTGGCTATCTGTAACATATACTAAATGGATGGGGGATAAGGCAGCAACCAACCATAGGGGAAGAAAATTAAAAGAGAAAAAAAGACTACAACATCAGTCTGTACATAATGACCTCAGCACTGACCCGTAAGTGAAGAACATTAAAAGAGAAAAGAACACTACAACATCAGCTTATACATAATGACCACAGCACTGACCTCTTCTCCGGAATCTTTGTCCTTCCCATCTTCTCCATCTGCGACTAGCTTCTCCTCAGAGCGGACAGGTGAGGGCGCCACAGAGTAGTACCGCCCGCTCTCCACATTGAACGCCAGCATGGGTGGCTCCACGCCGCACAGGTACTCTCCGAACAAGCGAAGCTTCTCGATGCGAAGCCAGTCCTCCGCCTGCCTCTAAATGAGTCAGAGAATAATAAATATTAAACCAGATGTATTCTGCCTTGCACTCCTTACATATATTATTTAATTGGGTTCTTTCTATTGCCTCAATCGAGTCCAAAGAACATGTGGTACATCACCAAATGTTTCACAAAGACCAGTACCCTCAAGCGGACCAATAAAAATGTTGGAAACTTAATACCCCCGGGGAGGTGCAACTGACCGAAGAGTCTTTAAACCATTCCCAAAACAGGAACATTAACATATTCTTATGTACAGTAGAATTGTGAATGGGCTGATTCATCAATGTCATGCTCATAACTATGCCTGAACTGCAACTGTGAACTGCTGCTTTTTCTTTCATAATCCTTACTATTGTCATTTTTCATCTACTTCTTTGGTATGTTTGTCACACTCTTGTGACCCGCTATTTCTGGGGTGCCTTGATAGTCAAAGCAGACTTTGTGCTGTTGAAGCTAGAGATGTGAGTAGAAAAAGCCTGATTCCATGTACAGATTTCTCTGTTGACATCCACTCCTCGGCGCTCATATGACCATATGCAGTTGCAAGCGCCATAAAAACTCTACAAAAAAAGGGAAACTTAAAAAGAACCAAAAGAAAATCAAAAGCCATTTTTCAAGTACAACCTCCTCATCAAGAGTTACTCATATTTCACCAAGAAAAGCGCAAAATTCCCTATTTACCTGCCAAAACATCTGCAAACAAAACAAAAATATGTCAAGGCTTTTCCTGCTTCTTTATTCTTCTTGGAGCAAAGAAAAATTGTAAGTCACAAAAAGGCAACAGCCTCGCAATGAAAAAAAAATGTTTTAAAAAAGCAAAACTCTTATACCACAAACACTCATTTCTTTACCTTGTCCACATCGACAGAAGCATAGAAGGTCTCCTGAGGGGCACTCAACATCGGCACAAATCCAGCCAGGGTGGTGTCTTCATGCAGGACAACTTGTTTGTAGCCTGCCCACGAAGAAAACAGAAGGATTGTAAATGATTGTAAATGCATTGCAACAATATCCACACAGTTAAATTCATTCAAGAGGCAAGCTGCTTTGACACCCCCCTCCCCCTCCCCTAAATCCCCACTTATACAATGCTATAATGTGAGAAAAACACTTTCCAGGCTACTTTAAGAACAATTCCACCACTCCCTTACTGATCAGTTTATACAAAACTCTACAATAAAACGAGTATATAACAGAATTTTTATATGGATGGACCAACGAACATCTCATCTCAAGACCTAACAAAGTCCTCAAATATGACTATATAACAAACCTGGTTTCTCCTCTCGTATAAGACATCCTTGCTGGGTCTCCACAGCATTCAGCAAATCACAGAATGTAGCTAAATTCTTCCACACATCAATCTGTGGCCTAGGGATATGAGATAAACAATGACAAAACATGGCTTACGGTGTGCTATGATATGGGTTTCAGTGATTACATACCAGGGGGTTTCTACACTTTGACTACAATTTTTAAAATTTAATTATAAAGTCAAACCTGCTCTAATGGCCACCTGTCCAAGACAATCACCTGTACAATCAAACGCTTCATCTTCCCATGTGTTTTTTCTACATTATAATGTCAGTGTCCGAGGCGTCTACCTGTCTAAGTAAGACAATCACAATTCTCCTTGAAAAGGAAAGAACATCTTCAGCAATTTTGACTGTATTTTGAGCAACGGAGGAAAATGTTTCTATAATTGGTATCTGTTCTTTTAAGGAAAGAAATAACAGCACACATCTAAAAACAGTAAACAATGGACAAGATGACTATAATCAGTAACACTGGTAAACTCCATGAGAAATGAATCCAGTCCCACCCACAACATCATTTATATTTAGACAATTGGCACAGCAAACATTTATGCATTGAAATTTGTTATTCCCTTATAAACGCAATAAACTCTCCAAGAGACAAGGTCAATCACACTGTAATCAAAATTAGAACATGGAAAGGCAATTTAGACCAAGAGTGTCTAAAAAACTTCACGATCAGACCAAGCTTACAAATAAGGAAAAATATATGAAAAATCTCTTATACTAACAAATATCGATATTTTAAAAAATCAGCATTCAGTTGAATCAAATATTCTGCATATTTGAAAAAAAGTTGGAATAAGAAATTTCATCTCCCTGTAATCAGAGCATTAAAAAATGTTGATCCCCTTTGAGACAGCGCTCCGACAAATGTTGCAAAAACAAAAATGGCAAAATAACGTTGCTTTAGACAGAGAAAAGACAAATGACTCCAAATATGCTCCTATGATATTAAGAGAAACAATTATTTCAATTTTCATTTTTGCGAAAGATTATGCAGGGACAAAATGTTTGGAGCATCTCAGTCGAGCTCTGAGGTATAGAACTTTACATTAAAAAAAGAGTTCAATTCCCAGCTCCATTAGACAGGATGTTGCATCCTTGGGAAAAGTACTTTATCTTATTTTCCTCATGTCAAAGGTATTGAGAGTTACATGGTGTTAACGTAACCCATAAATTACTTTACGTATGCTTTATATTATATGCTATTGTCACCAAAATGTCCCCTCAAAGAAAAGTCTTTGAGTAGAGATAGATAGAGAGAGAGCACATTGATGAAATAGCAGCCATTTAGTGCTAGGGTAAAAATACAAGATGGACTGACACAAAACATAGACACAGTAAAGAAACAGAACCTGCCACTCAATCCTTCCATCTACCATCTCACAAGGATAAATAAAAGTAGCATTTTTGCATTTCTTTTTAATGCCTAAAAAACAATTTTAAGATAAAAAGAAAGTTGTCCAAGTTACCCAAGGTCTGGGGGTCTGTTGAGAGGCTGTGGATTCCACAGATGGGCGTGGCACATCATCCACTCTACCCAGGTCTTGAGGGCAGGTAAGATGTTGTGCAGGTCCTCTCCCAGCTGACCGTTACAAGTCCCCCCGCCAGCATTCTTGACTACACTCAGTGGGTCCTCGCTGTGACTGCTCTCTGAAGGAGAACAGGCCGACTTCTCTCCTGAAGGAACAAAGAAATAGTAAATGTAAAAGTAAAAGACTGAACAAGTGAGAAAATGAATGAATAAGGGAAACCGAAGGAAGAAAGGAGAGAACAGGCAAAAAGAATGAACAAATGAGCAAATGAAGGGATGAATAAACAAATGTATGAAGGGGTGAAAGAAAGGAATGATCTAATAAATAAAACATACCAACAGACGGATGAAGAAACTTGGTAAAATAACTTCCATACTTGAAAATCGAACTCCAACTCGTTTGCATAGAATCATTACTTTCATTTGAAGAAGCAAAAACAAAACAAAAATATTTTCACTGAAACCCTTTAGCTAGTAGCTCTATCACAGCTCCATTTTCAAGACCAAAACAAAAAAATAAAATAATAATAAATAAAAAGACTCTCCGTTTGGGAAGCTACAAGTCACCACATACCAGAAGTGCTGACTTTTTTCAACTGCAAGGACAACAGATCGGAACAGCGCTGCACAAGCAAGCCAAACATCTCCAGGCCAATTTCCACAGCATGCTCCTGCAGCAGTGAGCGACAGTTTTCCTCCAACGACGAATCTGCAAGATAAGATAAGATGTGTCACGACGCTGTGGAATCAGGATCTCGTCAATTTTTGGCATATGGAATTATTGGTATCATCTTAAAGCTTGTTCGTTTGTCTTGATTTCGATAAAAAGAATTTCCCATCCATCTTCAATAAAAGTCAAAATATTTAGGATTGAAGTAGGTGGGAGTCACCTGATTTCACAGGTAAAACTAGCAAGAAAATGGCTGTTAAAGTTTGGTGACTTCCAAAGCTTCCTTGAAAACTACAAATTAGCATTTCAGTAAAATCTATGCTGAAATGTGTTTTTAAACAGGCACTAAAGGTGCTAAGTCAAAAAACAAAAATTCAATAAAAATAGCCACACCAGCAGGAAAATGACAGTTTCTTTAATTTCATGATTTTGTCAAGCACCTGATTTAACCACGCTGCCTCACATACAATATTTTATTGTCCCAGCGGGAAATTTTTCTTGGCATTTTAAAGTTATATAAAGCAGAGAAAAAGTTAAAAAAAACAACAGACAGAGGCAAAGAAAAGAAGAAGTATCTATCAGTAGGACCTATCAATGATAGGGCAAGAGCTGAGAAATTAAATGACACATGTACCAAAATAGACTCAAGTCACATATGTTTGTAAATGAATAAAAGAATATGTAGCTTTCCCTTTGAATACCCACTGTCTTTGGAAAGACACTACTTTTCCTCACTCTTAATTTTCACTTATGCTAACCTCTTGTAGTATAACAAAATTCATTACTCATGGAGCAATTTCTATACTGCTGGGTGTAGTATCAGCACTTCTGCAGCATTAGTTCTTCACCAAAAGACTTTATTCCCTTTTTAGAAAATTGTGCTTGACTGAGTAAATCCAATACCTCATTTCTGGCCCCATCAGTCTATGATGAAAGCTATAAATGTACAAAATATTTTTAAAATACAAAAAAGCATTAGATATCTTAAGTCCACTTGGGTACTTCTTAAGCCAGAAATAAAAAACAAGTTTCTGTTGCATTGTTCCTATCAGGAATCCTGAAAAGCAGGAAAATTGTAAGCATTAAACTGCATTTTGGTGATGTTGAAAGGCGCATCTTTGATAGAGCTTTGGGAGGGTGTAAAAATGGAAAATTATCGAAATTTGAACATAAGTGGATTGCTTGCTACAGTGAGGATATTCACCTTTGAGTGTGGTGTTGTCGACAGAGAACATGTTGATGACCATCAGCTGAAGGAGGCGTGTGCTGCTGAGTACACAAGGGCTGTGCTGGATCAGGGTGAGGAACTCGTGAAGCATCAGGCTAGAGCTCTCCGCAAACACTTCAAAACTGGCACCGCAGCCACCATCGCATCGGCACAACAGTCGTGGGTCGTGGGTGGTGGAAGAAGGGTGGAGGGTGGCAGTGGGTTCATAGAGGGTAGGGGGTAAAAAAATGTGTTCTTGTGTGAGTTGTTAGGCTACAAAATAATAATAATAATAATTATAATAATAATAATATTAATAATATCAATGAAAATAATAGAGGAAACAATAATAAAGCTTATATTACATCAAAGAAGGATCTTTGCCCTTTACAGTTTATTATTATCGGAAATTTAGTATGTTTGAATTTGAGAAAAGCAAACCATCTCAACACTAGTTTGGTCATTTTGAGCATGGAAAGGGCAAGACAGATGGAAACAACAGAAGGAAGAAAAGAAGAACATACCTTTGGTATTCTTTAAAATATAAACTCAAAAATGCATCTACATCAGACATTAGCTCAATGAAGAAGCAATACTATGTACATACAGAAGAATATGCACAAATACTAACCAAATCCACAAACCACAAAATTTGTCAGTTGAGGCATCGTAATAGAGTATCTTAAAAAAACAGAAAGCACATTTCGCCCGGAAAAGACCAGACCAATGGTAAGCAAAAAAAAAGTAGGAGCAGAGAGATTTGTTAGTTTTAGTAGAGGTTTTACGGCGCTCACAACTGCATAAGGTCATATGAGCGCCAGAAGATTAGAGGTGTTACAAGAGAGTAACAAACATAAAAAAGAAGAAGGGGAGACAAAGACGACAGATGTTTGATAGGAAAGAAGAAGCAAACCACAACCAGAGCACCCACCAATCACCCACGAGCAGAGAGATGTACCTCAGCTCCCACCAACTGCCAACCGAAAAGGAATTTATGAGATGACAGACAGAACTAAAAGGATAGACAAGCACTAAAAGGTGCTCTCCAGCCAACCCTTTTGAAGAAATTAAAAATTAACAAAGATAAAAATATATCGTGAAACTTAAACTTATAGACATTTTGATACTCACTTAATCTTGGTGAAAAGTTTCCCATGGACATTCAGGTATGTTAGCACAAACCGTTTGTTCAACTGAAATAACAAAGAAAGGAAAATAATTCAATAGTACAATCTTTTAGAAATAAAATAAATATCATTTCTATTTATCTTCATCAGGAAATCTGCACCATAATAGCAAGTACAGTATAATCTATAATTCGTTTAGTTGTAGTACAAGTTTTACAGCACCTGCAACACAATAAAATTGTATGAGTGCTGAAGGTTAGAGGTGTTACAAGCGTGTAAAAGTAACAAACACAAAAAAGAAGGAAAGATAAGGACGATAGACGTTTGATAGGAAAGAAGGAGCAAATCACACGAGAGCACCCGCCAACTACCCACATCATCTCAAACACACTAAGACAATAGAAATAAACATGGCATTGCTGGCCATCACTGTGCGACACTTTATATTTTTTACCAAGGGTCATCATATCTTCCTGATGGGTAAACCTCAGTGTCCAGCAGGCTAAATGATGTGACATTGACATGCTGGACATTAATGTGAGCCTCTGTCAACTAACCAATCCATCGCCGTAGGGACTGGTTCAAAATCAGTCAAACCTGCTCTAACAGCTAAGACAATCACCTGTTAAAACGACCATTTTCCACTCCCCCCCCCCCCCCTCGCATTTTTTTCTCCTATTATAATGACATTGCCCAAAATATATACCTGTCTAAGACAACCACTTTTCACCCCAACGATGAGTGGCTGTTTTTAACATTTTTGATTGCATTTTCTTTCCATCTTTGACACCATGATTGACACCTTTCAAATTTGTCCTTTCTTCAATGGAAGAAGGGTAGGCTGTTGTAAACCTCTGTTCCTACCGAACAGAATAATGATATTTCACTATTTATTGCATGTCTAGAGATTGTCTGTAATAGTATGTCATTGTGCATCTGATTTATTTTTACCATCTATGTATAGTACTGGCCATGGTAAACTTAGTCAATGATATCAACAAAGGTGACATTTCATATCACTTTGTCTGTACAAAATGAAAGACACATAATAAAAGACAGTACTTCCACCTCGCCTGTCATGGCCAACAGAGGCTGAGTAGGAAAAAGAATCCCAGTAAAAAGTCTGACACACTCAAAAAAAAAAAGTTCTCTAAGCAGGAATCAAACTCACAACTTTGTCGTGCAAGGCAAAAGGGCCAAACCATTATACCACTACAACATTGACCAAATTTACAGACAAACTAAAAGACAGGATTTTTATGAGCAAAGACTGACATCGTCCCTAAAATTCCCACATATACATCCATCTTTTGAGTGATTTAGTTTTAGTAGAGGTTTTATGGCGCTCGCAACTGCATAAGGTCATACGAACGCCAGAAGATTAAAGCTGTTACAAGAAAGAAACAAATATAAAAAAGAAGAACGGGAGATAAAGACAATAGATGTTTGATAGGAAAGAAGAAGCAAACTACACCAGAGCACCCGCCAACCACCCACTGTTTTGAGTGAAGAAAAGCATATCAAAACAACAACAGCCATTAAGCGCAGCAAAAGAGAAAAATAATTCGACAGAAACATCAGAGGGAAAGGAAAGAAGCAGGACCTACCAATACTGTTCTCCATCCACCCACACTCATCAATCTAAATTATCTTTGGTGGGTGCAAAAATACCTCAATGGCACTGAGGGAGCTCAGATCCTCCTCCTCATCTCCGTCCTCCACACTGTCCAGCATGCTTGACCCATCAGGTGAGACCCAGATCTCCACACGGGGACCTGCCGATGGCCGCTTCTTGCGCAGTTGCTGACGCTGTCGCCTCTCTTCAAATTTCTTCTTCTCCATCGCGTCCACCTATGAAAAAAAACAAACAAAGAACATTTGTGAGGCATGCTGACAAAGTGAGTTACTTCTCGCAATCCACAAATGGAGATATCGACCAAAAAATCAACACACTACCATCAAATTTATAGAACATGCCTTTTATTGTTTCTAACTTCTGAATAATAAAAACTTCACCTACAAAGTTGATGTATCAATTTCCATGAGGCTAAAATCCCAGAAGTAACTCATTTTGTCAGTACGTTAAACATTTTGTCCTCCATGTTGGAACTTTTACATCATTGGGGGGGGGGGGGGTTCACTTATATTCCAACACCTCAGCAAAAATACAGAAACCAACTTTGGGGTAATAATTGGTAACTGCATAAGTTCAACCCCCCCTCCCCCCTTTCAACTCTATAAGGTTATCTTAGAAAAAAGACTTTCATATTCAACGTCCATCTCTGATTGAACCAAATCAAGTTGATGAAAAACTTGAAAACCTCTCAAGCAACATAAGTTTTTTTTTAACTCTAACAAAGTTATCTGCCATTAGGGAATCAATTGAGGTAACGATGTGCCCCGAACTACTGTTCAATTTCTAAATCTCTAAACTTGCTAAACTGTCAAAAATATTATAGCTGTATTTTACTGGAAACTGAAGAGGACAGCAAGAACTTTCAAAGAAGCTGAGAGAACAGACCACACATCAGACTACAACATCCGAAAATCAAATTGTGATCAGTCAACGATAAATCATTTACGTTTTGGAAAAAAAAGAAGCCCGGCACATATTCTAAAGCTGCCAAGATCTTAATGCAGTAAATGGTAGCATCACTGAGCCCTGGAGAGGAATTCAGCTGAGCAGTAGAATCACAGGTATCAGAAAATTCAGGATCACAACACACACTTTCCATAAGGACAAAAGCAAGACAATAGCAACACTAACAAGAGGGAAAATGAAAAATACCACACATGAGCAGAGTACCCATAATGACCCACAGTGGTAGAGGTATATAGAAGTTGTAAACGGCCCAGTTTTAATTCATCCTGGAAGACCAAATAACAAGTAGCACCAGAAGTGGAAGCAAAGAGGAACAAATAAAGAAAATGAAAAGGAATGACAACAAAAAATATAGGAAAATGAAGAAGAAAAAGAAAGAAGTGTTAAAAGGGGAAAAGCAGTAAACGAAGAAGAAAGTAAAGGAGAAAAGAAAACGAAAGAACAGAACTGAAAAAAATAAGGACAGAAGGCAAAAATTATATAATAAAAGGTGAATTTTAAAAAAGGGAGAAGAAGCAAAAAAAGAGGAAGAAGAGGCGAAAAAAAAGAAAGAGGAGAAGAAAAACAAAGAGGAGAAGGAGGAGGAGGAGGAGAAAGAGGAAGAGAAAGAGGAGGAGGAGGGAAACAAATGAAGCAGTAGCAATATCTCACCTTTCTCCGAACCTCGTCAAACAGTGACATGAGTGACTCCCGAGCTGTCATTATGGGGTTGCTGGCAGCCAGACTACGCATATAGTAGTAAACAGCATCCAGTTTTCTTCGCTGTTGACGACAGATCACATAAACTTGAAATGACATCATCATTTATTGATTGTTTTTTTTCAAAGTTATTTCAAACACTTTTGATTTGTCATCATCATTTCTTCTTCTTAACGTCAAGAAAGATGATGATGAAGATAAAGCTCAAATTAGTTTTCCTTAAGTCATATGTGCATGCTTTATTTCTTATCTTTTCCATGAGTTTACAATTTTTCAGCAACAGGATATATATAGTTCGTCTTTGAATTACTCAAAGAGTAACAGAATAATCAGCAATTCCAGCAAATACAACTAAAAATGGCCAACAACTTTAAGACAAAGGCAGACTGCAGTGCTGTAAAAATGTCTCAATCATTATTGTACATGACCAGTAATATTTACTTCTATAATAATAACAGTACATGATCTACATCCCCATTAACAATTTAGATCATAAAGGACAAATAGGAGGCAAGCTGCTCACCCCTGCCAGTCAGGGCAAGCCTGTTGCACCTAAGATGGCCAGTATATCCCAGCACAAAAAAAGAGCCATGAGATTAACTATCTTCACGGAAAACTCAGTGCAAGGCAAAGAGACAACCATTGTACCACAGACACTGTCATGACTTTTTATCTCTGCCAATGAGAAATCCAGTCCAATTTTGGTGCATAGTATAAAAACTTATGAGTTAAGATGTCTAAGGAGAGCCGTCAACAAAAAAAGATGGGACATGATCAGAAACATCAGAATCAGACAAATGGTGCGAACAACACCTGCCCTCCACTACATTCAGAGGCAAACAATCAGGAGATTTGGACATCGAAACATATGGCACCTCACTAGCTAGCCATAAAAAATATCAGGGTACAAGGCAAGTGAAGACCAAGAAAGACCTGGATCAAGGGTGTGAAGGATACTCTGAAGACCCACAACATCCCACCCACCCGGGCCATCCAGTTTGCCAAAGACCAAAACCTCTTTCTCCCCTAGACGCCCTATATGGTACAAGAAGAAAGATAAAGTAAAGAAAGTAAGAAAGCATAGTATAAAGAGTAACCTACTGTGTAAACAGCCAGAATAGCCAGCTGGTTGTATGGACGGCCGTTGCGCGGGTGAATCTTTTGGGCTTTGAGGTACCAGCTGAGGAAAGAGAACAATATAGAAATCATGAGTAGAGAGGAAGACATTGACATGATAACTGCCACTGAGCACAGAGAAAGAGAAAAAAAAGACGGAAACAACAGAGGGAAAGGACAGAAGTAAGACCTGTCAGTTGCACCTTCCAATCAACCACACTCAGCCATCAAATTATCTTTGATGTTACTATACAGCTACATGCACTCAGGTACAACTATCTTAGCTTTAGAGTTCTCGTCATGAATACCATGCTCACCCCCAAATTTCATTTCAAGCATGCGCACTGTGTATGTTCAATTTTAGTAAGTTTACAGAATTTGCAGCACAATTCATATAAATGCTGAAGATTGAAAGTGTTACAAGAGAGTAACAAACAAAAAAAAGGAGGAAAGATAAGGACAATAGATGTTGGATAGGAAAGAATGAGCAAACCACACCAGAGCACCCGCCAACCACCCACTGTGTATGTTCGTAATAACAAATGTATGATATGCCTAGAGGGAGAAAATGAGCAAAAAGTGAAAAAAAGAGTGAGAGCAAGATGGAAAGAAAGAGAAAGAGGGGACGGGGATAGAGAGAATGAAAATATGTGTGCATATTGTGTGTAGCTGCAAGCTTCTGAAGAAAATACATAATTAATTTTTTCATAAGGAGAATCAATAAGTATTATATCCTAACCTTGGTTTGTATTTTTGTATCTTATTTTATATTATATCTTATCCAAGTTGTATATCCGACTCACTGTCTAGCTTTGCCATAGTTGGTGGTATCTGCAAGCTGCTCCCGGTACCGAGCAATGTCCCCGAGAAACATCATGACCCTTTGCGAGCTGAGCAGGGCCAGTTTGACATAACGAGAGGACGTCTCCGGTACAGGGCCGTGACTTTCCGTGTACTGGTCAAGGTCAAACTCGTACGTCGACTGCAGCTTTTTAAGTAGGTTCTCAAAGAAGCGGGTTCCCTGTGAAAAACATTTCAGAAAAAAATATACGACACGATATAAGATATATAACCATTAATTTCAATACTGAATAGTTATGAGCATTGTGAAACACTTATGGGGCCAACAGTAGATGCACTGTATTTCGACTGCGTGGACTGACCTTAATAATAAGAATCTAATTGCAATGTAAGGAAAAAGTGGGTCACCTCTTTCTATCAATAACAGCAATGAGAAAAATTTTCGAACGATAAGAAGACGGGAATTTTCAGTAGCAGTTTTTTCAAATACTCTGATTACATTGATAACAACAAAGTGAAGAATTTTCACAGGATAAGATGACCTGAGATTATCATTAGGAGTTTTTTCAAATGGAGTAATTCCATTGATAATTACAATGAGAAGAATTGTAGGATAAGAAAACAGATTTTTCTGAGTATTTTATTTTCTAGATGTGACCATAACAAGTTAAAAAAGGTTTCTGTGGTAAAATTTCATTGTCTTGAGCGTCCCGGGCCAAGGTAGACAACTTAGATAGACTACTGATGCAATTCCCATCTTCAGCATTGCTCACTCTCTAACAAATCTGCACAGACCTAAGCTCAATGTATCAGTAGGACTTATCCCCTCCTTTCAAATCCTTCCAACCTCGTCCATCTTCTTTAAGATTTAAAAACATCAGAAGTACAGAACTTCTAAGGCAAAACAGGATTAAGAAGAGGGTTTTTCTGACTTAATGTCCGTTTCTGATAGAACAGACAAAAAGACAAATAAAAACGTGCAAGGCAATTGTACATGTACACATAGCGTATTCAAGTAATAGTCACATATTAACTGAATATTTATAAAATAAAAGCAGAACGTTTTTAACAAAAGCAGTTAACGGCAAAATGAAAATATACCTTTTCATACAACCCAGAAGATCCACAGTCCTCACATAAGAGGTTGTTCAAGGCATAAAATAAAGGGAAGCTAAATTATTCAAATCCTTCAACAATGCAGAATTCAGCAGATATCACAAAACATAACACCCTTATTTACAAATTACAGACCATTGCCATTTTGCATTTAACAGCCTATTCCCATTTTGCTTTTATAAGACAAATACATGTCTAAATTTAGATGTTTCTTCTGAAACATAGCTGCCACTCAGGAATTTCAAAAAAGGAGGAAATTCATGCGAAGGCGGACGCGCGCTCTCCGAATGCTGGAGTAAAGCCAGTGAGATCCAGAGGCAATATATACTGGAAAATCTAGCCTATTGTTTTGGAAGGGAAAACTGTCATATTTGTTAACCATAGGCAACTGAATTAAAATGTATTTGAAAAAAACAACAACAACAACAAAAACAAACAAAAAAACAACAACAACAAAGGCACTACGTAGACTAACAAGCATTTGTTGAGTCAATTTGACACAGTTTGGACTTGGTGACTAAAAATCCAGTGTTTGTTGCAAGCTGGTGTCTTATAAAAAGATTTCTTTCAACTTGTACATCGATGTTGAGCGCGCGCAGTATTGGATCAAGGAGGCAACACCTTTGCCGCTGTACTGAGCACTCCTGTACAACTGCGGTCCCGTTTGCACTTAACTTAGTAGTCCTCTGTAGAGCGTAGATCTAACCTGAATTAAAATAATAGCCTAGGCTATCTAATCAAGATCTAGAATTTAGATATCTAAATATGTGTAAATCTAGATTATATCTAGAGATAGATTTTCTAGATCTAGATTCAGTGTTCACTTCATCAACAGCCACAATATAGCCGTCATGTAAACAAACGGGACCGCAATTGTACAGGAGTGCCGCGGGCCGCGATTTCTTTATCGCACCAAACGCAAAGTGCAGCAAACAGTTTGTTCAATTTTCCCATGAACTTTTCAAGTCGCACCGGCAGCTTCTTTCTCATTCCAGCTCCTTTTATTTGTGCATTCAGCATCAATTTCTCTCAAATTTCCGCCGTTTTCAATGACAACTCGGCGCGCTAACGTCCCGATGCCCGATCGACACTTTGTTGCTCCACAATAAACAAAGTGAAACTAACGCTAGGCCTAGAAGAACAGAAGTAGAAAGCTACGGGCAGACATGCGCAAGCTGCGTTTTCGTCTCTCTCCCAGTTCGGCGTTTTCCGCGTGTAAAAAAGTATCGCAATTTGCGGCCGAGAGCGGTCCAGCGGAGGAAGGAGGAAAGTAGCGGGAAAAGCTAGATGAAGCGGAGTTTCCGCTATTTAGCGGGAAAGTGGCAGCTATGCTGAAAAGACCTACACAAACAATTAACGCTCCTGACAAGCAAAGAAATAAGTAAATGAAGACAAAATGAATTACTTACCTCATCCAAGACTTCTGCAAGTCTCTTTTTGCATAGAGAATTTGCTGACTCATCACTCACTTTCTTACGATTTGACTCGATCACTTGATAATACACCGATTTCCACAAAGTCTGTTCTACATTCTGTTTATTGGCTACTTCAATGTCCAGTAATATCACTTGTTCTAAACGGTTTTGAAGCTCAGCCCTGTCAGGAATAAAGGTAAATTCAACTATATCAGTACAACAAAAATTAACAGTTTTCACTCTTTTTTCAACAAAGATAGGGGAGGACAGCTGAGTGAGGGAAAGCAGGCTGGATATTTAATTCCGTTAGAAATTTCCAATTGGAACTAGTAAAATATTTTAGTTTGTATGTAGGAATAAAATTTAGACACAACTTGCTTTCCATTTTTCATTGCACTTCACAAAAAATCTCAAATTTAATCTATTTACTTTCATAAACTTTTGATGAATAACTTCATAAAGTACACAAGTAATGTAAATATTCAACAGGAAAAACTTTTCAAAAATTAACTAAATCACTTTAGATGTTCATTGCCGTTAGGAAATGGCAACCAAGAAACATTTCTTGTCATGCAAACCCTAATACACCTACTTTGCAAAAGGAATATTGACATATGTGAGGCATCGTGGTCAAATCAGGCGCTTGTCAAAATAATGAAATCAAAATATTGGCATTTTTCTGGATGTTGGGCAATTTTTTTTTTCTTTTATTTTTTTCGCTCAATATCTTTTATATACATGCAAAAACACATTTCTGTGTGGATTTTACTGAAAAACAAGGCACAAAAATAAAAATGTTCAGTTTCCAAGGACGCTCAAGCTATGGAAATTACCAAACTTTGACGGCCATTTTCTCGCTAATTTTACCTCTAAAACCAGGCGACCCTGACATCCTTCAATCGCAAAAATTTCAATTTCTTTTCAACACAGATGGATCATTTTTTCACCGAAAGCAAGGCAAAAGAACAGGCTTTAAGAAGATACCAATAACCTCATACACCCAAAAATTGACAAGAGCCTGATTTCACCATTTCGTGACACATATACAACTTGAAAAAAGTTTTCACTTGACAGATACAGTTGGAAAACTGTTCGTCAGTATACACCTTCACCTTCACCTATCCCGTAAACTGGATGTCAATCGGGGTGCTTTTAAAGATTCGGCCGCCAGCTTCCTCCACTCCTTCCGGTCTTCAGCTTTCCTGGGTGTGTCTTTGAAGTCCAGGCCTGTCCATTCCTTGTGTTGTCCTCCCAACTCTTCTTGGTCTGCCTCTGCTCCTTTTACCTGGATGCTGCCTTGCAGGATCTTCTTGGCAAGGCCGAATAAACGGGTGAGGTGTCCATACCATTGTTGTTTGCCTTTCCTGACCAGAGTGAGGTCAGCATGGGGTCCCATTTCATTTTTGATTAGTTGTATGACTTCATCATTTGTGATGTGATCTTTGTATGAGATACCAAGGATTTTTCGGAAGCATCTCATCTCCACAGCTTTGATCCTTCTTTCAAGGTCTGCATTCAAGGTCCAGGATTCACATGCATACAGAAATATTGACATGACCAGAGAACGCATCAGTCTGATCTTTGATCTGATGGTGATATTTCTGTCGTTCCACATGGTTTTCAACTTGGTCATAGCTGTTTGCACTAATATGGAGAGTATTTTTGGTTTTGACCCTTCGTCTGTTACTACTATTGCACCCAGGTATTTGAAGCTGCGTACGGTCTCAAGCTCTGGTTGTTGACCTGGATGTCCATTGTGATGTTCTTGCTGCTGTTAAACATCAGTTTGGTCTTCTCAGCGCTGATTTCCATGCTGTAGGCTGTGGAGGTCTTTTCAAGATGGTCTACTTAGCTGACTAGTCCTTTCTCTTGTCCCGCAAGGCTGTCTATGTAGACTGCAAAACCTAAGTTAGTAATCGTTTTGCCCCCAATACTGACTGTTCCTTTGTGATCTTTAAGTGCATCTGTCATGATCTTCTGTGAGAAAAAGTTGAAAAGAGTGGTTGAGAGCAGACAACCCTGGCATACTCCCATTGTTGTTAAGAACCATTGCCCAAAGTTGTTTTTGAAAAAGATTGCGCTTGTAGCTTTGTTGTATAGCTTTTCTATGACTTTGATCAGGTTGGCGTTGATGTTGTATAAGTTCAAGGTTGCCCACAAAGCTTCCTGCCATACTCTGTCAAAAACTTTTTTGAAGTCCACAAATACATAGTGAAGCTCCTGTTGGTGTTGGAGGTACTTTTTCATGATGATTCTCAAGTTGAATATTTGTTCAGTTGTGCTGTGCCCTGTCCTGAAGCCTGCCTGTTCTTCTGCTATGATTTTCTCTGCTTCTGGCTTCAGTCTGTTGAGAATTACTTTAGCATTACTTTACTAGGATGGCTAATCAGGATAATAGTACGATAGCATTGTAGAAGACCGCCTTTCTTGGGAAGAGTGACCATCAAGGACTGAGTCCATGGTGTTGGCCATTCGCCCGTCTGCCAGATCTAGTTGCAGGTTATCCTTAGCATGTCTATCATCGAGTCTCTGCCTGCTTGAACTATTTCTGCTGTGATGTTGTCTATTCCAGCTGCTTTCTCTGTCTTCATTGATGAGACTACTGCTACTATCTCTTCTCTCAAGATTCTGATTTTGTCATTATTGTCTTGTGATTGGGAGACATTGAGCACTCTTGGATCTCCTATGTGTTTGCGGGTTCAGAGCAATAATCTGTCACCGGTTCTGAACTCGTCAGTATACATTTCTTTATAAAATACACCTCAGCCCCCCCCCCCATATACACAAACCCACACACGCACATACATGCATGTACACACTTTTGCACAAACACAAACACGAACACGAACGCCAGCGTGCATGCACACACCTGATCTGGTTGACCATTCTGTGGCTGTCGTCAGAGTGCGGCCTCCGTGACAGGATATTGCCCAGCTGACTCTCAAATGGCACAGAGTCGCGAAGAATCTGCTCTGCCATCATGCGGCTCTGAGATCGAGACCCAGACGACATCATCCCTTCGCCATCCCCGTCCCCTCTGGAATATGTAACAAGAAAATCCTAGTTTAACACAGGGTAATATGACAGCAAATGTTTACAAACTACAGTCGAACCTGCTCTAACAGACCATCTGTTCCCAAGACAATCATCTGAACAAATAATCACTTTGCCTACTCCCCTTGTCTTTTTTCAAATCTATATGATGACACTGTCCATGTGGACTACCCGTCTAAGATGACCATTTTTCTCCTTAAAAATGGGTGGTCATCCAGGACAAGTTTGACTGTACTCTAAAATACACAATGAAAACATTCTTACTCCAACCCAGGGCCAAATGAAACAGATGTGCATAAACCTCTTAGAAAAAAAATGTTTCTTGAATCCATAATAAAAATGTTTTTCAAAACAGCAAAAAACTCCATCTGCAAACTCCCTGACTAGATGAAATAATAACAAACATCAAGAAACTCTTCTAAATGAGCAACAATACAAACCTATTTGAGTCCAAAGAAACCAAATAAGACACCCATAAAATGTATCCTACTCAGTGCCTAACATCTCGGTTATAATACTTTAAACATGCAGCAACAAAGCAAGACAATCTAAACCCAAAGGACTAGGAAACAAGCTGAAAACCTTGCTGATAGATAGAGGATTCACCCGTAAACAGTTTTGCTCTAAACAAAAGCAGACCTATGTTGATTTAAATACATGATGTGTAAGTAGTTAATTTAAAGAACCACACTTTTTACTGACCCACAACCATTGACAATTCTGATATACCTACTGTTTCTTGACACATAAATCTGAGCTCAACAAGAGATATTCATTAACATTAGTGAGAACTAAACATCACATCATTTGACCAGTATTTTTTTGGTTTCAACAGAAGGTCCTTAAGTTTGTGTCAACACAAATTCAATGAGTATGTGTACATGAAGCATCTGTAAATACATGTCATAACGTTCATGTTCGCACGTGAGCATGATAGAATGAATCAGGTACGACCTCAAAAGAATTACAACTAGCGACAACATGAACCACAAATTCAGAGTCAAATGCCAAAAGGACTTCAATATGGAAGGGTTAACAAGAGGAAAAACAATAGTGGAACTCACCCATTGTAAAAGGCCATGTCTGGCACAGGCATGCGTGGGAACCGGAAGAACATATGAGGTGGCATTGCTCGCGGGGGGAAGCTGCCCATTGGGTACGAGCCATGTGGGGGGCCAAAAGGACGGACCGGAGGTCGGAAGCAATATGCTGGATGAGGAAAATCAGGAGGATAAAACTGGCCTGGATACCCAGGATGACCATGCTGACCTTCAGGAGAGGACGCAACTGGCCCCGAGCCTGGGCCGAGGGGAGAAGAGTTGTCTTCGGTGTCTTCGAATTTGGGTGGTGCGGCCGGGGCACTGTCAGGGATGACGATCGGTTTTGACGGATTGTTCGGGTCAAACAAATGCTTCTGGCCTTGAGTCATGCCACGTACATTAGAACCAAATGCGCCCCCACCACCGCTGTCATTGTGGTGGTTGTCACGATGATGAAAGTAATCTGTCATGGATGCGCTGGGATTACTGTGGGGTCGCGGAGGTTCTTCTCGTGGTGGCAAATGTAGCACACCTCCACCCCTCGCCCTGTGATTGATGGCAAAATCATCGTGATTGACTAGACCGGAACTGAAGTCATGACCTATATGATGATGGTGATGATGACCCCCTGAGGATCTCTCTCCACCTCTCCACTCCTGCTTCTGTCGGCTGTTTCTTCCACGGCCTCGTCCACCAGCACCGGAAGAAGGACTAGCATCATGAGCTGGGTGAACTGACCGCTGATCACCTGCACCTCTCCAAGAACTATTGTCATGTAGTAGACTGTCCTCTTCCTCCACGCCGCACCAGCTTCCTTCGCTCTCGTGTCGAACACGATCTCCTTCTCGGCCTTGCTGTATTCCGCTACCTCTCCTCCTCCTTCCTCCCCCTCCACTTTCTCCACTCCCTCCTCCACTGTCTCGCCGAAACCTAGGCGGCGGCTCTTTCTGCCACTTTTGAGGAGGAAATCGGTCACTGCTACGGTTAAACTCCATGCTCTGCTCTCCGTCCCAGTCTGCAGGCTCGTACTGGTGATCTCGCGGCAGACGTTCAAACAGACTTTTGTTCTCCCCTTTATGCTTCTCTGAATTACCAGTATTACCTCCTCTTCCCTTGTTCAACTCAACATGCCGATGTCTACGGCCAATGGTAACCTGCAGCCCAGACATGTTGCTGCCCCCATCACTCTGTTCCTTCCGTCTGAACGCATCATCCTGGTACTGACTCCCGCCTTGAGAACTACGCGAGGAGTGGCGTCGTCTTCTTCTTCGACGTCCCCCTTCACTGCGACCATCCTCCCCATGTGCGGCACTGTGCACTGAAGAATCCCGACTACCTTGTCGAGATGACGGCTTTCTTTGTCGATTCCTCCTTCGGGTCCTCCCTTCTTTAGGATTTACCTGGTGAATTTTATCAGCGGAGACAGACTTTTGGCGGTTCAGAGTGGACACGGCAGAAGAGGGAATGTTTCCACTTACTGCATCACCAGCCACGCTTTCAGATCCCAGGTCTGGGTAGGCGTCAAGACTGCTGGTCAGTTTCTGAGTACCATCATGTACGATTCGGGCCAGTTCCTCAAGATGGGCTTTCTCTACTTCAGCACACCAGTCCAATATTTGTTCGGGCTCATCGTCTTCAGTGCCAAAGTCGCTGCTGCCACTGTAGAAAGAACCATTGCTTAGGTTGCTGGCTACACTGGCCTCACTACTGATGCTACCTGTCCTCTGCCTTCTCATACCCCAGTAAAACTTCTCTCCTTCTCGACCACCACTCTTTCCTGTCGATGCAATATCTTTGTTGCTTTTTCCGGAAGAATAAACATCCTTCGCCCCTGACTTATAAGAGTTACTTCCAGATGGTTTCGTGCGTGGAAATGTTCCACTTGTAAACTGTCCTTTCTCTAAAACCTTGACCGGTGGATCGGGTTCTGCATTGTCTGACCGTCTAGAGTCGCTTGAGTTGGACCTCCGCATTCTTGTGTATGATTTGACTGGTTGATCGTTCCTCCTGTGGTGGTCACCTCTTCCCCTTCCCCCTAAAGCAGGTTCTTGATGAGTCCTACCTTTTCCTCCCTCATAAAACTGTCTTCCTGACCTCTCACTTCTACCAAAGCTCTTTCTGTCCGACTCAGAGTCTTTCAAATTTTTATAGAGCTTTCCTTGCTGGTCAGAACCTAGGGAGTCTTTTGAATCCTGCCTTTGTTGCGAAACATTCTTCCTCTGAGGACCAATGTTCTGCCTAGAGACGGTTGGTGGGGTTTTGTTGTCTTGCCCTGGAGAGCTGGACATGGACTCGTTCATAACAGTCACTCTCATAGCACCACCCCGTGACTTCACCTGGACTTTTCTAGGAGTCAAGGCACCCGAGCTGTCTTCAGCAGTTGAAACAACTACTTCACCATCATCTTTTTCTCTTTTCTCAAAATCCTCTTCCTGATCTCCGTCCTCATTCTGAACAGCTTCAGGGGAAAATTCTTTTTCTTCGCTCTTCCTGTCTCTGTCAGAGAGGCGAGCCCTCGGGATGTACCTCTGCAAGTCTGGTCTCTTACCCCTTCGTTTACTGACGCCTCCTCTGCTGCCCAGGGCTCTCTTGCTGGAGCTAGCATTCTCCATCTCATTCCCATTGTTATATACCAACGACATATCACCTCTTCCTTCAACACTCTGACTATCTGAAACGGGACTAGCGCAACTCTCTCTTGGTGGGGAGCTTATGTACAAGTCATCAAGTTTCTCTTGAACGTCATTTTCCTCTATGTCTCCACTGCCTTCCCTGCTGTCCTTGGCTCTGTCCTCCTCTGTTGAGTCACCCTTCAGCTCATTGTCCCAATCTTCTTCCATGTACTCGCCATGCTGCGACTCCTTCCCTTCATCTCGACTTCGGCCAGGATCCCGGGGGCCTCTGTTCTGCCTCAGCTGACCCGGTCTATATATCTGTTGTGCAGGTCGTTTGGCTTTCGACTGCTTTTGCTGGCCAGTCTTTTCTACATTTTTTTCTGAGTCTTCCTGAGTGTCTGTAAGAAGTAAAGTACATCCATTAGTTCAAGTTCAATAAATCTAAAAACAAGAGCCCACAATCAGAAAATTAAAACAAAAGGAACCACATTACTCCTACCCAGGAACAGTTAACTTGGTTTTTAACGCAAAGCCATTTTAACAAGAAATCCCTGGCCCTGCTATTACAAGAATTTCAAATCACTGTTTTTCCCCCCCTTTATTCTATGCATTGCAACGTAGTAAAAAACAAGGCCGGCAGGTATGGTTGAAACTGATGAATGTTGGGCCTTTTTTCCCCTCTTCCCTATGATTTGTTATCCTCAGAGTAACTTACCAATGTTGATTGTTAATAAATGTTACACAACATGTGTTCAATAATTTCGAAACCACCCCACCCCCTAAAAAAAATTGAAGTTTCTTTCCTAATTCCCGGAGACAAAAGATGGTGCGAGAGCAGAGTTTTTGTTTCGCAGGACATGGATATGAGACCCTGGGAGGCTGCAAACTATCCGTAACTTAAAGGAAACTTCCAATTTTTCACTTTTCAGATTGTCTCGAACAGCAGCTACAATTTATCCATTCCATATTTAGTTTTTTAAATTTTTGGTCTAATTTATGAAACTTGAAACAAAACAGTAACCTCCCTTTAACCTCATTCTGTGCAGTAAAAGCACCTCTATGAGATTGAAAAATAAAGCTTTCCCTTTTATTTACAACGATTGCCAGCATCGCACATGTTATTTACGATGACTAAAAATAAGTTCATAAAAGGCCTTCATCTGATCCCTTTTCTTTGCTTGTTCAATACATTACTTCCCGGGAGGAAGATAGTCTCACATTTATACAGGGGCCAATGAACAATAAGTATGGAGTCACCTACCCATTTTTGTTGTTTTCCTTTGTTTTCTGAGCTGCTTAACATGAAGAAATTCTCTCGTTCTCTGGTCCCGTGACTTTTGTGTTATAATTAAAATTTTGCTATCAGGGGAGCATGCCCTTTTGTATTGAACCATAATTTGATGTTTTGGAAAATTAGGTTTTTTTACCCTTGCTCAATGCGCATCAAACATCATATCATTATCAAAGCAGAAAAAAGTAGTCTTTTCAAACCAGAAATAATAAATTAGATTTAAAGCATTCACGAAGCCAAAACTCAAAGGCCTACTCCATGGTATAATTGTTGAGGCCAAAACCAGATTATCCCTAAAGGGCCTATCACATCATGTACAGGCCAACAGGACAGGTTTTTGACAATAGGCAAGCCGTACGGCCTGACGGAATCGAGGAAACTTTGTTTACTATTACACGTCACAATCGACCTGAAGGCGGCCGCACCTCGCGAGAAACATATTCTACACACTAGGCCTAGTCTGGGTGAAACAGACAGAATCAGCAATGATGAAATGCATGCAAGGTAATTTTTTTTTTTTTAAATACCATCCAAGTTGCTTGCCTCCCTCAGCCTGATATTCCTACTGATTACACCACCTGCTGCCAAATGATCAAGTCAAACCTCAAGGAAGACTGGATGAATGAGTGGGCAATAGGTACGACAAGAAGGATGATGTATAGCCACATGAATAAACCACTGGTCAAAGATCCAATCAATGAGTTGAAGAGGGGAGATCAATCCATAATCTTCCAACTTAGAACACAACATGTACCCCTCAATCAACATCTCAACCGAATTGGAGTAAAGCAGTCTGCTGCCTGCCCACTATGTGACTACCCCTCAGAGACAGTGGAACATCATCTGTTCTTCTGTAGAAAACTAACTGATTTAAGGGGATGTTTTCTTACCAAGCTACTCTACACATCTAACTGCCCCTACTCCTCAAGACAACAATTACAACAGACATGCAGCAATTACAGAATGGCATCACGCAGAAGAGTTAACGCTCAGATGCTACTGGATCGCTAACAACAACAACAAATACCACCCACCCACACACATACGCTGGCGCAAAACATTAAAAAGTGCGGGAATGGAAAATCCTATACAAAACAAAACAGGTCAGTCGGCCTGTACATGTAATAGGTAAGTTGGAAAACAGATTTCGCCAGACTTTGTAGAGCCATTGTAATAATGCAACCTTAACATCACCATTAACGGAAATCCGCTAAAACAAGTCAGCGAGTTCAAGTATCTAGGTAGCATCTTTTTGGAAGACGGACGTCTCAACAGAGAAATTGAAACGAGAGTACAACAGGTTAACAGCGTCAGCTACCAGCTTGCTCCACTCCTCAAACATCATAACATCCCCATTGAGACCAAAGCCAAGCTCATTAACTCTATCTTCATCCCCACCTTGACCTACCAGTGCTAGACATGGACCCTGACCAAAGGTCTGGAACATAAGATAACCACCTGCGAGATGAGATGTCTAAGGAGAGCCATCAACAAAATCAGACGGGACATGGTCAGAAACAACAAGATCAGAGAAAAATGGTGGGAACAACACCTGTCCTCTACTATTCGAAGGCAAACAATTAGGTGGCTTGGACATCTCACACGTATGGAACCTTACTAGCTTGCCAGTAAAGCCTACTAAAGGAAAGTATCAGGGTACAAGGCAAGAGGAAGACCAAGAAAGACATGGATTCAAGGCGTGAAGGATACCCTGAGAATTCAATACCCCACCCAACCAGGCCATCAAACTTGCTGGAGACAGGAAGCTCTTTCTCCCCTCGACGCCCTACACCTACTTACTTTTTTAGTTTCAGATTCTTAAAAAAAGTGTTCATCAATCTAAGATCTACTCAATACCGGTAGTGACAGAAGCTTTTCTGAGAAACTACAGTCCAAATATCGATCCTACCAAAATGAGGCAAGCTGGGCTTTTGTTTTAGTCAGCTGAAAGTGGGCTTGCAAGGACTGGCTGCAAAAAATAAAAAGCCTTATAATCTGCTAATTTGCTCGTCCGGGGTTACAACAGATCTCTTTTGGGGTTTTTTAAAATTATCTTTTTTAAATATCGGGACAAAAGTTCCCCCTGCACTTCTTTTCGTGGCAAAATCCTAATTTGCAAACCTCCATGGCACGAAACTCATTTCCCTGGCAGTCCCAGAATTTCTGTGGCACTTGGCAGCTCTGCCAAAGTCAAAGGCCTTGTCCATCATATATAATCTGTTGAGGCTTGAGGCCAAAACCTGATTATAATCCTTGAGTCCTAAGTTGAAAACAAGATTTCGCCAGACTTTGTGGTAGGGCCATTGTAATAATTTTGCATTCGTATGACTGACTATTACCCAACACTGTTTGCCGAAACGGGCCTACCTAGATCTACTTAATTTTATAGTTTTAGATTCTCAAAAAAATAGTTTTCAACGATCTTAGATCAAGACTTTAGAACTACATTTATCTAGAGAAGAAAGATTGGTGATATTATACTTTAGCAGGTATAATTCTTCAATTGATTTTATCTAAGCTATCGTAGGCTAGAGGTCCGTTCATACTCCCAAAGCAAAAATGTCGACACTACCAGATGGTTTTTTTTCTTCTCGTTTCTTCCGCTTCCCGGTGTATGCCGGTTGGTGCCAAAAGTTTCCGCGCGCCTCCAAGTTTGAATGCACGCTAAAATATGAGATCGTTAAATCCCTAAATTTAATTTTACCGATAAAAAGAAGCCTAAATGACTCTTTGTTATACAGGTTTTAGGCAAAAATATTACATGCCCAGGCGTATCCATCAACAAACCACTCTCCTTCTCGTTTCTGGAATTTCATCAACACATGATTATAGTGTGTGTGTGTGTGTGTGTGTGTGTGTGCGTGCGTGCGTGCGTGCGTGCGTGCGTGCGTGCGTGCGTGCGTGTGTGTGTGTGTGAGTGTGTGTGCATAAATATATATATATATATATATATATTGCATGAGAAGAAAAGAAGTAGTAAGAAAGGTTTTGAAAATGGATTCCAGTGTAAAGCGCATTGACCTATTTTTTTGGAAAAGCGCTCTATTTAAATGTCATATATATATATATTTACTAGCTGGGCCTCCTTTCGATTAAAGGAATGATCGGTGCATTAACATCAACTGAAAGTCATTGGCCTACTATATTTTTACAGTCTACTGGAATGGAGCAATAAATCTTGAGAGATGCAAAAAATTACAAGGTCTAGATCTAGATCTATACTCTCAAAACAAAATGCGCCTCGCAAAATATCACTTCCGCACCGGATTTTCTAAAACTGCAGAGACAGAAGCGTCGGCCTACAAAAGCGATCGGCGAAATAAAGAAATTTAGCTTTTTGCAGCAAAACTGTCTCGAAACTGAAAAAAACTAAGGGCGTCATGATCTGGAGAATATTTTGAAGAATCTTTTGGTGAAAAACGCCTGTCGATCCACGCAGCCATTAAAAAGTCTTTTGAATAGCAAAATTTGGCCACCACAAATAGATAATAGATTAATATAAATATTATAGTATGTGTATGTTCATGCATTGAAATTAAAGAGTGTCCCGCCAGCCATTTGATGGACTGTAAATTGTCGGCTGTAAGAATACACAGTTCCCTGTTTTTCACGTCTAAATCTCCGAGTCCGGAAAAGGTGTTGGAACAATGCTGGTTGGAGCCGAAGGTCGACCACGTCGTGCTGCCATTTAAAGTTAAAGGCGCGCGAAAACTTTTTTTGCACCAACCGGCCCCGGAAATAGGAAGTGTAAACAGACCTCGGCGCTCTTTGGAAATAGCCTTCCCTTTAGATTGGCAACCATTTTGAAACTGATGATGCGCCAGGTAAACATGAAGATTGTGTGGTTTTTTAAATCATTTGGATCCCCCCCCC
>NW_004797391.1:183899-188053 GCF_000002075.1 Aplysia californica
CCCCCCCCCCCCCCCCCACTGTATTGGCTAGTGCATATTAATACAAAATGTAAATACAGTGGGTCTACCAAAGTTCAATCTGGCCAAAATAAATTTTTAATGGCCGCCTCTATTATCACCCCGAGTGAAAATAGCGCGGGCGAGCCTTTTGGTTATTCTAGCCCGGTGTGCATTCACCGTTAGCCTTGGTAAACCAGTGTAGCGTTCACCCTGAACCCCAGAATTCTACACAGCGATATAACAGAATTGTTAGAATGGTGCCGTGAACAAACATTCCAGCGCTCTTGTGTTACTATTACTGTTAGCCTAAAAGCGTGCAATTTTGTCTGTGGGCAAAGGAGAGAGAGAAAGAGAGAGAGAAAGAGAGAGAGAGAGAGTGAGAGAGAGAGTAGTAGCGCGAGAACTTCCGGGCAAAACAAAATGGCGACCCGCGTAGTTCGGCTCGATTCGAAAAGTTAAATAGCCGTAGCATCTTTGTAGATGACCAAATTAATTTACTTTTTGTGTCTTAACGTCATTTTAAAACTTTATTTTGGTCAATATGATCGTCCACACCGATAGACAGTATTCAGAAAGAGACAGAGAAAGGGAGAGAGGGGAGAAGTAGATCTTGCGAGAACTTCCGGGCAAAACAAAATGGCCACCCCAGTTGTTCGGCTCGATTCGAAAAGTGAAATAGCCGTAGCATCTTTGTAGACTACCATAGCTTACTTTTGTGCTATAACATTATTTTTTTCTTTGCTTTTGTCAATTTGATCATCCACACAGATAGACAGTATTCCGAAATTGGGAAAAATAGGTCTTGTTTCACACCGGGTGAGAATATTAGCCAACGCTGGCAAGTCTCATCGGGGTGAGAGGTCGATCGTATTTTTATTCTCACCCCGGGTGAGGATAGCCACTTCCATTTTTAATACAAAAAAGGCAGAAAAATATTACAGGCTAATTAAAATGTGGTAGGGTTCACTTCTAAACCTACATGGCCACTTTTGTCCTATTTAGTAACTTTTAGCAATCACTTGGGGGTTTTTTACGTTAACAAACGGGAAGGCAATTTCCAGCTAAAGAGACCCACTGACCTCTACCTCACGATAGCTTAGTTAAAATCAATTGAAGAATTTAACGTGCTAAAGTATAAGGTCGCCAAAAGATCGACTCTGTCTCTCCTGTCCAAATGATCAAATGGACATGAGAGAGAATTTCAGCTGCTTTATTTTTAACATCATTATAGGAAGTGGCTATTCTCATCTGGGGTGAGAATAGAAATACGATCGACCTCTCACCCCGGGAGAGACTTGCGACCGAAGGCTATTCTCACCCAGTTTGAAACAAGACCTGTGTTTCCTCATTTCGGAATACTTTCTATCGATGTGGATGATCAAATTGATAAAAGCCAAGAAAAAATTACGTTATTGCACAAAAGTAAGCTAATTTGATCGTCTTCAAAGATGCTATGGCATCACTGTTCGAATCGAGCCGAACTACGCGGGTCGCCATTTTGTTTTGCCCGGAAGTTCTCGCAAGATCTACTCCTCCCCTCTCTCTCTCTGTCTCTTTCTGAATACTGTCTATCGGTGTGGACGATCAAATTGACCAAAACAAAGTTAAAAAATTATGTTAAAACACAAAAGTAAATTAATTTGGTTGTCTACAAAGATGCTACGGCTATTTAACTTTTCGAATCGAGCCGAACTACGCAGGTCGTCATTTTGTTTTTAACCGGAAGTTCTCGTGCTACTCCTCTCTCTCTCTCTCTCTCGCTCCACTGCCCACAGACAAAATTGTACGCTTTTAGTAGGCTACAGTTGTAATGGAACATGTGTTCACGGCACAGAATTCTACAATTTTTCTGTTATCAAAGTGTAGAATTCTGTGGTTTAGGGTGAACGCAAAATTTGTTGACCTAGATCTAGGCTATAACGGCATAATGGTGAACGCGCACTGGGTGAGAATAGCCAAAAGACTCGCCTGTACTATTCTCACCCCGGGTGAGAAGAGGTGGCCGTCATTATTATTATAAATCAAATGCCTTGTCAAATTTCTAGACATATAATTGATCTAGATCTATCTACAATCTATCTATCTAGATCTAGTCTAGATCTCACTTGATTTTCAGGTCTTTATCTCAAAGTTTCAGTTTCATTTTGCAAAACAAGATCTAAATCTTTCGGCGCTTTTTCGGTAGTTCCCACCCCGCAATTTTATTCACGGGTTTGGGCCACAAGAGTAGGGGGGTTTCAGGGGGGCTTGCCTAATAAAAATAGGAAGGGGGGTTTCAGGGGGGGCATGCCCCCCTGAATTTTACCATAATTTAATGTTTTGCAGTTGTTAGGTTTTATATCTTAGCTCACCGCGAATCAAACGTATAGATCTAGATCTAGATGTAGGTCAGGCTCAAATAAGGGGGGTGGGAACTACCGAAAAAGCACCCCTCAGCCTCAGTGAAGTGAAAATGAAAATGCTATCCACCACAGAACTCACTCTCAACTCAACAGTCAGTCAACAACAACAAAGATTTGGACGAAAGACAAATCTGGAAAATAATCTTTAACGGGCAAAGAAACCCCTCATCTATGCAGACAATCGAAAGCGACTAGAATTGGGCATAAACTTTGCAGACCTTGCTTCAGGGACGATGCTATTCTTTCCAAATCTGCATAAGAAATCCGAACAATGTCTTCCGTTGCCATTTTCCCATTCTTACAATGTCTTACATTGTGACTCAAGTGTGGTTTTCTGAACTGAAGACTTTCATAACGGGAGGCTACTCATAAAAAATAAAAAATTCATTGCCTTTCTTGTCATTATGGTCCTACAAAATTATTGTTCTTACGAACTGCTTACGTGAACTTGCTTCAATAGTTCAGTCGTAGGCCTGCCATGCCACAGTTAAGCTAAATCCGACTGAAGATCAACGTATAAAGTTGACTAGGCTAACTGATTGTAAACCGTAGGTTGCTAGGGAAGACTTTTCTCTGAAACCTCCCTCCTCAACTCTCTAAAGACCGTTCATCTTTTTATCTATTCTGACCAGACCAGACCATCAATGATTTATTTATCGATATTTATAGAGGCACCAGCCATCCATGTCCAGGTGCTGTTTTAGCCTCTTTTTCCTGTATTCGGATTAATATTATCTTTTTGCCAATTTATTGTTTCCGCTTCTATGTACCCCATATCTATGGTTCTCAACCTGGAAATCGCCTATAATTCGCTGCAATTGCCTCCCCCCTTCCCCCCACCCCCTCTCATCACGTCCCCCCCCCCCCCCCACACACACACACACACACACACACACTCATAGTGTCATCATTTATGTTACCGTCTATTTTTATCAATAATAAACACGTTTATGTATTATGGGCAGTATTAATGATAATTAAGAAAAAAAAATCAATTAAATAATAAATAAATAAATAAATAAATAAAAAATGCAAACATTAATAATAAATAAATAAATAATGCTAATGATTATCATAATACAAATATTGATAATGAGAAGAAGAAGAAGAAGAAGAAGAAGAAGAAGAAGAAGAAGAAGAAGAAGAAGAAGAAGAAGAAGAAGAAGAAGAAGAAGAAGAAGAAGAAGAAGAAGAAGAAGAAGAAGAAGAAGAAGAAGAAGAAGAAGAAGAAGAAGAAGAAGAAGAAGAATTTAGAAGAAGAAAAAGAAGAAGAAGAAGAAGAAGAAGAAGAAGAAGAAGAAGAAGAAGAAGAAGAAGAAGAAGAAGAAGAAGAAGAAGAAGAAGAAGAAGAAGAAGAAGAAGAAGAAGAAGAAGAAACAACACGGTCATAACATCAATATAAAAAACAATAATACTAACAATAGAATTGATTTGAGTAAAATAATGAAATAATATTAAAATAATAAATGGAGCAATATTATTATAAATCAAAATTTCTAAAAGGACACTACTTGGAATCCGCCGATTGTATGGGATCAGATACCTTGTATCTATTCTATTGAGGAATGCATTGCCTTTCTATGCAGCCGAGCTGTAATAAGTTCTTGCTTGCTCGCGATAGCGTTTTCAAACTGTTTTGCTTGTTTGGGTTTTTTTTAATTACTATTTTATTAGTGTGTGTGTGTGTGTGTGTGCGCGCGTGCGCGCGTGCGCGCGCGCGCGCGCGTGTGTGTGTGTGTGTGTGTGTGTGTG
>NW_004797391.1:188153-192402 GCF_000002075.1 Aplysia californica
TGTGTGTGTGTGTGTGTGTGTGTGTGTGTGTGTGTGTGTGTGTGTGTGTGTTTTGGAGCTTCTCAATACTCTCGGCCTTAGGCTACAGACTGAAAACGATTGTAGGACGGTTACTGTACTGATTTCTACATAGAAATAATGCCATTGTTATTTGGCTTTCAAGAAATCGAAAATTATCAAATCGTTTTGTGTATATAATAGGGTCTATAATATCAAAGTCCCAGTCAAGAAGAGGGGCGGAAATAGTCATCGGTGAAATGAACGAAAGCACCATCCAAAAGTAAGTCATATAAGGACAACAGAAAGGTGTTTTGGAAAACCAGATATTTTATACCATAGTTAATTTTTTAGAGTCCCAATACACATGAATTAGATTTAAAAGACGATGCCTTCAGGGCTAACCATGCGATACAGAGATACGTGTACAACCTTGATCTCAGCATTCAAATAGAGGTACTCGATAAACGGATCGAACTTCTTCTCTTACGCGTAAAGGCTAAGAGCTAAACCTCTCAACACCGATGCCGGTGAAGCCACAGAAAAAAACCCCCACGACATTTCTGTTTATTCATTACAGCAATGTGAAATACACACAAAACGCCAGTTCTGTTTATTCATTACAACAATGTCAAATACACACAAACGCCAGTTCTGTTTATTCACTACGACAATGTCAAATACACACAAAAGACGTTCTGCTTATTCACTACGACAATGTGAAGTACACACAAAACATCACGTCAAATCCTGACAGTTCTTCTTCTGAGCTATTAGGCCATTCATTATTACAAAAGTGTCAGCTCCCGACGATCTCGAGCAAAAGGGTGACTGTAGTTCCAGTAACTGGATAAAGCAACTGAATAATTTTTCGGTATTAATTTTTGTGTTTTGTTTTCGACTCCACCCATGTCGTTTTAGCTTTATTTAGCTTTTGCGAGAGTTTCACGGCATTCTCAAAACAAATTAGTCATCGGGCCTACATATTAGAGGTGGGTGGTTGGCAGGTGCTCTGATGCTGTTTGCTCCTTCTTTCCTATCAAACACCTTTCTTCCTGATCTCTCCATTTCTATTATTCAACTTGTTTTATATAGCCTACTTATCTAGTAACATCTCTAATCTCGGGTACTTATATGACCTATTGTTGCAAGCGCGCCGTACAGCTCTTACTAAAATAGAATATTAGAGGTGTTGAGAGTAACATACAAAAAAGGAGAGATTAGGACGATTCAGTAGGTCTCACTTTTTACAGTCACGGGTTTAACAGGACTCCAGCTATTGCTGGCGTATAATGAATCCCCGAGTCCGATTCAACCTATTACAAAATATCGTGGAAAAGTTATTTGTTTACTTACAACAGGCACAGGGACAGACACGCCCGGCTATAACAGTGGGGACCAACCATCAACAAAACCCTAAAACAAACAGATAGAACGGCGGGGAAAAGAGCACATGAAGCAAGACAACAGCCAATTTTGATTGCGAAATAGACCAAGGTGACCCACAGTATAGTAGGCCCAATTAAGTTGATTGTAACGGATGGTTCGAGGACGCCACTAGACGTAGATCCTACTTTTCTGTCCCTCTGTTGTCTCTGTCTCTTGCTTCTTTCCGCCATAATAGCCTTTATTGTGACAATTTAATGCGCCTCTCCTAATGCACAACCGTAACGATTCTTGTCTTGAACGCAGAAAACCACAGCAAGATTCCAGTGAGGAGAGGTTATGTTATTGAGTAGGCCAGTCTCCTTCTCGCTGCTGAAACGTTGGATCTCATTCAGTCTTGTTTGGCCCTTGGATACAGGATCAAAGTAGTCTTCCTCCTAAATGATCGACACAATGTCCACATGGTATAATATGTACATGATACTTCATCATAGATAAAAATCATGTAAAAAACAATTTGTTGGTTAAGATTCATTACTTTCAAACAAAACTCATGGGGGATTGGGGGGGGGGGGGTTAATCCAAACGATATTCCTTACTTGGTACGATGGTACTGTAAAATTATATGACACTGGTGGTGTTGTTGTTGTTGTTGTGGGGGTTGTTGTTGTTTTAATGAAAACAATCGGGGTGGCGGACCTGAAAAATGCCAAAAATCGCGGCCGCGACAAACGCAGATGCTGCTAGCCCTACTATTTGAGAAGATTGATTTAGATTTTATAACAGAAATATCGGCAAAGGTGACGGAATAATAGCTACTACAACAACAACAACAACAACAGCATCTATAACAACGGCAACAGTAACAAAGACAAGACAACACAACAACACCCAGACCCGCCACTAAATCTAACAACCACTTCGTTAAATCATACGATCATACTCAGGAAGTTGGTGGATCACAACATGATTCCTTCCATGCCTTCTTCTTTCCCCGTAGATCTCGAATCTACCCTCAGCTGAGCTCAAGAAATGCTAACCCTAAGGTAACTGTCAGAACGATCCATCTTTCTTTATAACATCTGCCCAAAATATTAATTGCACTTGGAGCAGCATCGTTATTGTTCAAGAACAGATTGCTAACCTTAGAGTTATGTTGCCAACTGTTCTCACGTATTGCCCTTTTCCACCGGATATTGCGTTTGTCAAGTTCATCTCCTACCCACGGTCAGGGGGAAAAAATCGATTTTTAAAATAAAAAGAAATGCAGAAAAAACTTTTGAAAAATGCAAGGGTCTGCCTCAAAATTAAATGTGTGTATTATATGATATATGGAAAAAGAACAATTTTGTTGCCTTTTTTCACTCTGCACTATTCAGTTGCTCGAAAGGGCGGAGAGCCGTTTCCTATTGATTTTCAAACCATAATAAAAAGCCAATTCATCTTGAAGTAGTAATATTGCTGAGTGATTTAGAATTGTATTACAGTTCATTGAAGTACATGAACGCGTCTCCTGTCTATTTTTTCTGACTTCGTTTGCTTTAATCTCCTGCTCGGTTCTCTCATTCTTCTGAAGTTTCGACCACCATATTATCTCTCTCTCTCTCTCTCTCTCTCTCTCTCTCTCTCTCTCTCTCTCTCTCTCTCTCTCTCTCTCTCTCTCTCATTCGCTGTGGTTTTCTTGTTCTCTCTCTCTTTCTTTATCTCCATCGATTTTAATTCCTCTGTTGATATCTTTCTTCCATAAATTAAAGGTCTCGACGAAGAAACTTTTTTCACCTTACTCATCACTGCAATGTTTCTCCATTCCATCAGTATTGATGCTCCTCAATTACACGCGAGAAGACAAATTTACGTTTCTTTGATTTCGCCCAATTTTTCCGAGCCTTCTTTTTTTAGGTCAATTTTGAGTGACCATATCTTGGGCGTCTCTTAACATAGATGAAATATTAACGTGTCAGACGATGCTGAATTCATCTAGCTTTAAAGTGGTATGCTGCATGAGAGTGTAATGCAAGGCTTTAACACGATGATTGGGTGATTACATTTTCAAATTTCTTTTGGACGCCACGATAATATATGGATGTCCTCTAACAAAGTTTTGACCACGTCTTTGTCATTAAAAAACATTATTTTGCTTTTCTATCCCCCCCCCCCAAAAAAAAAGATAAACAATTACAGGCACAAATCATGATCCCCAAGATCCTTTCTCTACGTCATCCGTCGAAAAGTGAAAAGTGGTTCTCTCATCAGCCTTTGGGGGACATTGAAAACACCAACCCTTGTTTTTCCGTAAATGACATCAGGTAAAGCTGCACGTACATACTTGAACCCCTCCCCCAATTCCCCATTTGTCCCTTTTCAAAATCATGGGCTTTAACGAATTGTTTTATCAAGCGTAACTTAATATGAAGGGGGGGGGTGAAAGATCATTAATCCCATATCCATGAGGGGTTCGTCGATGACATTCTTCTCTCCAGCTGTCTGTCCTCATTGGCCTGATCTTATGTGCAGTGTTTTTCTTTAGCCCGACTATCCCACAGACAAACAATAGATATTTTGTATAGCCACCTTATTGGCCGAGTAAAAAGTTGACCATTTTCAGATCACCTCAAACCCCCCAGTTGTGATCCCTATGTACTCGAACTGAGCGACTAACAGGAACGGATCCAATAATTAATGTCATAGACCTATATTGAGAAGCATACACTGCAGACTTCTTTTTGAATTGTCAAAGAGAAATTCTTGGATTTCTTGTAATGATTGAGGGTCAAAATAGTTTGGCCTATTGATTTGGCTATATTTTTTAAGGATGCATGAAAAGATAATAATAAACATAATAAGAAACATAATAATAATAAACATA
>NW_004797391.1:194612-205452 GCF_000002075.1 Aplysia californica
AAGATCGCGAGCTGCCGTTGCACCTTCTGCCATATCCAGGCCAGTCCATGTTCTTATGTTGTCCATCAATGTTTTTCTTTGTCTTTCTCTGGATCTCCTGCCCCACATCTTTCTCCAAGCACCTTTTTTACTATGGTGTCGTGTCGTTTTAAGAGACCAACGTTTTGTGTTTTTTTGCATTTTATTTTATTTTGCAGGGTTTGTCTTGTGCGTAGAATCTGACACGCCTAATTGTTTGTCTTTTTTTTCTTCCAGCTTATTCTGGCCATTCTACGATAAAACCACATCTCAAACACATTTACTTTGTTTCCTTCTTAACTTGTCAAAGTCCAGGTCTCTACGCAATATAGGAATATGGGGAAGATTTAGCATTCCAGAACTTTTATTTTTCCTTCGTTTTATGTGATTCCTCTCCCGCGGAATGTTGGCGGGATACTCTGTGTGGTTTGCTCTTTTTTTCTACCAAACATCTATCGTCCTTATCTCTCCTCCTTTTTTTAGTGCCTTTGTTACTCTGTTAAAACACTTCTAATATTCGGCATTAAATTACCTTAATGTGCCGTAAAGCTCTTACTAAAACTAAAACATTCCTCTTCTAATGTACAGCTCTGCTTTTAAGAAAAAGAACAACATTGCACGCGAATCTAGGTCAAAGGAACTTTTTTCAGAACGTCCATTAAATTATATTGATAATGCCGCCTTTTTTCTTTCTTCATTTTTATTTGATATCTCCATATTAATTATATTCAACCGCTTTTATTTATAAACCGTATTGTTGTTGGACAATTTAAACAGTAATTATAGCCAGGACGTTTTGTTCAACAAAGCAGGAATTCGTTAGATAACGGGATTTTGATTCAAACGGTGGTCCAGATATCTTGACAGATGCGAAAATGTGCTGTTTCTTTGGGGTTTGTTTTTCATTATCTCAAGGTAAAAGAGAGTAGCATGCTTTTCAAAAAAAGACGTTTTACCGACGTTTGACGCAAAAATGCAATTGACAATCTCTTCACCTTCCACTCAAAAGACTTGAGCTGGATTCCTAACTGGGCGAGATGTTTTGTTGCATACTTCCGTGTTTCTGTTGCGGTGCTGTTGTTTGGTTTGGTTTTGTTTTGGGGGTTTTCTTTTGTCTTTTGTTGTTGTCGCTTTTTGTCCTGTGTCCCAATTTTGGAACCTATATTAAATTGTAAGTTAAATATTATTATGCGTAAAATATGCCAACATGATACAATTAATTGTTATGCTTCCAAAAAAACCAAGAAAAACAAAGAGAGAAAAACAAAACAAGAAAAAACAAAATAGGAAAAAGGGGATGTGATGATGATGATGATGATGATGATGATGATGATGATGACGCACCCTTCTGTTATTATATTCCTTACTTCCACGCACCTCCCTCCCCCCTCTCTCTCTCTACCACTTCTGGCTTTAGTGTTCTCTTCTCTCTGGCCTTTGTGATTTGTACTCACCGCTCCTTTAAATATTGAGACATATATGTACGCACTTTAGTTTTTATAGCCTGTGTATATCTAGATTCTTGCCAGTTATTTTTGTGAATGTTCCTGAGGAAGCCCGTTGAGGGCGAAACGTTGAACTGTGTATAATATATATTTTCTGGAAACACAACAAGGTCTTAACTGTTTTAATACCTTCTTTATACAATGATGATGATGATGATGATGATGATGATGATGATGATGATGATGATGATGATGCTGATGATGATTTAAATCTTTCAGCGCTGTTGCACCATACTATATCTGCACCTCAAGTGGAATGCATGCACCCTACATGGCAACCAAGGCAAGCGTAAGACAAAACTATTTTAGTTCAACCAACTAGCTGTTACAAATCATAATTTTTTGGCCAGCACTCTTTCCTTCCATTTCGGGCCCAAAGTCTGGAACCAGATAGTTGTCCCAGAACATTACGGAAGACAGGCCAGTCTCACACAGATCGGAATGGCATTTCCTACAGGCATGGCCCAAGCAGCCCACTTCTTATCTGAGCTTTTAACACCGTATGCTCATCCCGTCAGTTACGGTCATCCACAATTCAAGCGCAACAAAATTCAGAGCCCGTAGAAAGAAAAGGAGCTTTTGTTGAGCGAAGTTTCTCAATTTTTTTTGCCCTAAAATCTGGAACTCCTAGCTCCAGGACTTCAATTTTTATTTTTATCAACGCCTAACGCGTTTAAGAGATTGCACAAATATCGTCTGTTTAATTCTTAGTTGTAGTGTGTTATTAAGTGCTGATATGTTTTGATTTTACTGCTTTCCTTACGTGCATATAAAATAGCGTATGGTTGAGAAAAGTTCTTCTTTATGCTGTTGAATTGGTTTTCTTGTTACTGTGAAATGTGTGAATGAAGTATTACTCTCAGCCATCAAGTGGTCGATGTGTAGCGCTCTGAGCTTACACTTGTAAGGAATAGAGCGATAATCAAATGCAATATATTATTATTATTATTGTTATTATTATTGTTATTATTATTATCATCATCATCATCATCATCATCATCATCATCATCATCATCATCATCATCATCATCATCATCATCATCATCATCATCATCATCATCATCATCATCATCATCATTATTACTATTATTATTATTATTATCATTATGATTATTATCATTATTATTATTATTATCATCATTATTATCTAAATCTGGCGTCTCAAACTCAATTTTCAATTTTCCTGGGGGGGGGGGGGCACTGGAGGTACGGTAGAGTCTGGGCTCCATCAAGTATTCGACAAAAAAGAAGTTGCAATAATTAATTTGTAAAATGCAGTAATCTGATCATCTCAATCTTGTTTAGTAGCACTTCAGAACATAAACAGTTCTATATCTTTGCATTGCTTTTTCCAGACGATGAATGCCATCTGTTTTAGTTTCGATGTTGCGATTGCAATTCTCCGTTTAATCTCTGGTGGTGTTTTTCTATTTGCCTCAATCGTCGCCCTGAGATACATTCAAGATTGTTTACTCTTTCTATCTCTTCATCATCAATGCTTATTACAGCCTCTTCTTAGCATTAATTTGCCTATGGCCATAAGTTTGGTCTTCTTTACTTTTAGATGTAATTCTTCTTGGTCGCTATGTTCTTTGACAGATCGTATCAAATTCCTTGTCCTCATGTTGTTGTAGCAAAGAATACTATATTGGCATCCGCGTGTCCTAAATCTCTTGAACCTATTCCTTAAATTGCTGGTTGTTAAAATATTCATCCCTTCTTGAGTCACGCCCTACCTCCCGTATTATTCAATCTGAGTATACGTAGAAGAAATGTGGTGGTTGCATGCGTCCCCTTCTCAGGCCTATTGTAACAGTAATTCATTCTGATGACGTTCGTCATTCTGTACAGCTGATTGTTACCCTTCGTGAAGAGGGGATCAGATCAGTCAGATTTAGATGAAAGTTCATTTCTTGCAGAGTTTGCTAAATCATATGATGGTTTACACAATGGACTTCTTTTAAATAATCGATAAGACATGTGTGCCAAATGATAGTTGTGTCTCGATACTTGTGAATGATCAAGCTTACATTGAATATGTGGTTTCCTTTTCCTTTGTTCTTTCTGTTGATAACAAATGTAAATGCGTCCCATTGTACCTAACTTTACTTTACTTTACTTTTTCCTTCACCTTGTTCGCGAGATGTCGAGAGGAGGGGTGGGTGCAATTTTTCGGTCAAGGGCATCACATGACCATAAAATAGTTTATTTATAGAGGCACCAGCCATCCATGTCAAGGTGCTGGTTTAGCCTCTTTCTCCTGCCTACTGTCTGTGGATTAATTAATATTTTTCTTCCAATTTGATTCTACTTATTTAATTAATTAATTCAATTAATTAACTAATTAATTAAGAAAGAAAGAAAGAAAGAAAGAAAGAAAGAAAGAAAGAAAGAAAGAAAGAAAGAAAGAAAGAAAGAAAGAAAGAAAGAAAGAAAATGAAGAAATAAATAAAACAATAATGCTGGACTGATTATCTGTCAAGAGCTAGATGGGTGACTTCTGTTGTTTGTAATATTATGCTATTCTGTCAGAGGACCTCTTTGACACCATTCATCCAATTTTTTCGTGGTTTGTCCCTGCCTTTGTAGTCTGATTCTCTCTTGCTATAATAATACTTGTGCAGCTGGTTGACTTGGGACATTCTCATCAGGTGACCGAACGACGGAAAATCCCATTATAATAATAATACAATAATCGTTAGCATTTATATTAGCGCTCTATCCCATACTAGTATAAGCTCTGCGCGCTTTACGTCAGTCACATGGTCACTGAACGATTCAACTAAGATAAGACATCTCAAAAGAACAAGAAAAACCAGTTCAGTTCAACCACAGTCAGGGCAAATACGCCATCTAAAAGTACTCGCATATAGGACTTCTAGATATGAATACAGTACGGAATAATAGATGCGCTAGAAGAAAATTCACCTATGAAAGAAGAAATTTTAGCAACTTCGTCAAAATTGAACCACCTGCAAAGTTTGTTTTTTGAGTAGATCTACTTTGTTCGGGTCTTAGACAAAAATGCTTCCTTGATCAGTAATAATAATATGAAGTAACATCATCCTCGTCTTCTCCAGTTGTGGGTATTCTGAATTCACCTCGTTTACTTTAATGTCTGGCTCATTTATTTGCAAAAGCACCGAACAGACCAAACTAAATAAAAACCACCCACTTGAACGCTCTCTGAATTTCGCTCATAGAAAATATAATAATAATGCTCCCAGAATTCCTTTGATCATACTAAAAAGCGGTCTTCAAAAGAATTAATCCTGACTAGAAAAAGAAAAAAGATCAAATTAAAATGCGCAGTGCTATGAAATTTCAGATGAATTGCTAATTTTTGTTGACTTTATTTTTAACTAAACGAGTCGAAGTACGTCACCAAACGTCTGTGGCTGACTGACTACACAAAGATTTAAGCCCAAAAAATTCATGTTGATGACAGCAGCACGTCTTGTCTGGAAGCCATCATGGAATCTCATTATCTATTATATATGAGAGCCTGTTTTCTATCCGTATAAACGTTTTTACCTGCATGTGGGCCGATGTTTTTCTTTGTTTCTAATTCTAATAGACCACTAGAGATAAACAAAGTTCCATCCCCGGAGGCGAAAGAGTTTCTGGGGTATTGTTCTACTTCTGTGGCCTGGGGTAATGACTTTTTATCTGTAACGGTTCTGACTAATTTTTGGAGGGGGGGGGGGGGGGGGGTTCAGCAAGATCGTCGACGTGAAGCGTAACGAACATGCCTCAGTGGGCGAACATTGCCCCTATCGTGACATCAGTATCAGTTTGATTATAGCGCATGTCTTTTGAAATAAATATGACTGTTTATCTTGTTCAACGGGTTTGCTTTTTTTTTAAGCTTTTATTTACGGTGAGATAACGCAACTGGATTGCATAATGTCATTCTTTTATAATTATCTTCTAGTGGTTTTTGTGCTCTCAGCGACACAGTTTGGATAATTCAGGAGGCGGGCTTCGACAATCCCTGTCAGGGCCAACCCGAAAAGAGAGGGATACAACGCCCCAGCAGAACGACCAAGATATTGGATAAAAATCCTTCCCACACAGGAATCAAACTCTGGTCTTCAGCGTGCCACGGCGCAGCACCTAACAACCCGGTGCTTTCTTGCTGTCTCTTTTTAAAAATCTGCCTTGACCTGTATAGTGTCGCGTGAAGAAAGAGATATCTGATTCAGTCTGCTGTTGTGGTGGAAATGACTAAGGGCCTTGACAGACGAGATGTAAAAATCGCAGCAGTAGTTTCAGCGCAGTCTGGTGATACACTGTAGTCAATGGGAGCGGTCATACGAGCGAAAGGGGTTATATTCAGTTGGCGTGCGTCGTCCAAATTCTGCCACGCCGTGACACACCAGCGTTTTGGTGAAGCACACAGTTCAAGGGACGCGGACACACGAGATATATTTACTGCCGGCGCGTTCCCTCAATAGTTGTATTTTTTTCTCGCTTCTCATTGAACACGACGATATTCACAGTGCAACCAAATCTTCTTATCTCGAAACAGAGAGTTTGATTTTGGAAATAAAGAGCTGAAACATCATTTGGGACAACACGAGTGAGGAATAAACATCATTTGGGACAACACAAGTGAGGAATATAAAAACTAAATTTAAAACAATGGTGTGAATTCTTCTACTTTGTCTTTGGACATACGAAAGTAACTGAACATTTTGGACTCATCTTCTTGAAGTTCTTCAAGGTGCAAAACTGTCCTCCTAGTAATCTGTGAGAAACATTGGGGTGAACCAAAATCTTCTTCGTCGCTTTATTTATTTTTTAAATTTCTTCTCATCACCATGACCAAAGCCACCCTGACTCTCGGATCGTCCATATTGAACTGAGTAGTAGCCCCGTGTGGCTGCCGCACAAAAGTAAGCAACACTTTCTGCGCAGACGTTTCTGCGCCACAATTGTAGCTGGTCTGTCAATGCCCCGACTGGGGCGTTGTCCGGTGTCAAAGTCTCCTTGGCTCAATCCCAACCACGTCTTTCTCTGTATGTTTTGCGTGGTATCCACACGCTTTGCAGGGGGGGTGGGGTGGCTGGTAGATCTATACGTCTGTATTGACTTACCTTACGAAACAGCAACTGTCCTCGAAGTAAAACAGTTTATATTTTTTCTCTGCCCTCAGTACTTGAATATAAACTATCTCTTGAGAATCCTTCTTCTAAATATTCTATTATTATGTCAGTGTGCTCTTTCTGTACGTGTGTCATCTTGTTCTACAAGAGTTAGCTCGTCTATTGCTGTTTAATTTATCGTGTTGCTGTTCAAGAATAACTCATTTGTGTGTCGTCTCGCTATTCTGTCTGCTGTCTTGTCATACATGACGAGTAAATTGATGTATTTGTCTTCTGGCTCTCTTTATCTGTCGTCTTGCTCTACAAAAGCTTGCTGTGATGGGTTTTCCTCAGATTTAGCACCATACAACATTTAAAAATTCTTTATTTTTCCAAACCTGGGATTTTTTTAAAAATGCAGCCCCTGATGGGATTTGAACCAAAAATCTCACGGCTGCGAGTTCGACAGCCTAATACGCACATAGATTCTAATATTTCAACAATAATGTTGTCCAAGTCTATGTGGGAAACTTGGATATTCTGTCATGGGAAACTTGGGTATTGTGTCGAACAGTAAGGCGTTCTGTGGAATAATTCAATAACCGTGAACGGCGTTTTAAACAATAGGTGTATTCATTTGCCGTCTGTCAATCTACTTCTTTCGAAAAGACGTATTCGTTGTCCTCCAGCGATTTTGACGGTCCCCAGGATGTGACGTCGACAGGTTGGCCGTGCGCGCATGCGTGCGTTTGTGTTTTTGTTTCACATTCCTGTGTCGTAGGCTAATGCGAAGACAAAGGTCTGTCTCGGTTCTGAAATAAAGTTAATGGATGAATGACCTCAGAGATAATGTCTCTGAAATTGTAATTGTAATTGCTTTAGGTTTGTTTGTTTTTGTTTTGTTCTGGTTTGTTGGGGTTTTTTTGCTTTTTTTTGTAGATAATTATGTGTTTGTGTGTGTGTGTGGGGGGGGGGGGCGTTCGCTGATTGTTTTGATCTGAAAGTCGGCGGTGAAGTTGTTTTTATTTATAGAAAAAATTTTGCTTCAACTTTGTTTTGGGATTGTAATTTGTTGGGGGAGTTTTCGATTGTTTCCCTTGTGTTTTTTGCTTGTTGTTTAGTTTTAATCAATAATGGGTTGGGTTTTTTGTTGTTGTTGTTTTGGTTTTTTTGGCTGTTATTTTCTTTTTGTTTTGCTCTCTTTCTGGGGTTAGGGGGATGCGATCCCCATGTTGCCAGAAAGCTTTATTTTCTAACCTCTAAAACATCCACCTCAACCTAAAAAAACATTCGGTCAGCGATTCGAATCAGAGTCGTCCATACAGCAGCCAAGCATGATACCACCTGAGCTAATGTAACGTCCACATTCCACATTGCTACTCATGCGGGCTTTTTCCATATAGATCTAAGTGTTGGTGTTCTGGGGCTCAAAAGCTACCCAACACACTGGGGATAGCGTTAGATCGGAGGTCCTGATAGATTCTTAAATAATACAATACTGTTGAAAGTGGTTTTCAACCCATAGCACCCTATCAAAAGCAATGCCTACATAAAAAGAATGATATAAACACAGACAAACAAATAAAATAATGTCTCTTTTTTCTCTTCCACACTCTTGAAAATATACCCCCCCCCCTAACCCCCCTCAACAAAAAAAAAAGAAATCAGCTCAGTTTAGATCATTTAGAAGGCGGGCTATGACACTGTTTGTATGGGCCAACTACCTTTGGGTTGGATACAACGCAGAAAGACGCCTTCGCTGCGCCTTAGGGCTCAATGAGAGAAAGAAAAAATACATGTACTCTTAAGCAAGGTCAATGCAAGACGTAAACACACTACAGCTTTGAAAAATGGTTTAGATTGTTTAAGTAGAAATAAAACGGAATGCTTTTTGTCAAGGGGAATGAAACCATTGGATGGTACTGGCAATCAGACTGTATCGATACCGTTAAAAAAGTACGCCGCTTGGATAGTGTGCGGTTCTGTTTGTTTTGGGTTCCTTGTCGTTGCTTTTTAGTTATTGTTTTTTAGTTGTTTTAGGGTTTGTTTGTTTGTTTGTTTTTTAAGGGATGGGTTGGTTTTTTTGTTGTGGGGATGCGTTGTTTGTTTCTTTGTTTCTTTGTTTATTGTTTCCCGAAAGTGCACGACTCTATTGTTTTCCTGAAAAGAGAATGATGACAATGGCGTCCACGCTGGACAGATGATGACTTGCTATCCAAGGTTATGTCTACGTGTCCACTGAGACGGACACGGCCCGATGTTTTGCCCGGAGGAAGAAAATCGGTCTGGTCGTTTCCCTCTTGTGTGTCCACATACACCGGAAAAGACACGTCTAGTCTGTTGGCTTACTTATTCCCCAAATATGTACGCTAGACTGCTGTTGTGGCTGGCTGTGTCCTCGGTACAGTGCTATAAATAGTCGCGGTCAATGAACCCAAGGCAGGAATAAGAAATGAATGGGCCTTTTAAGGAAAATTGGTAAAATCGTTAATATGCATTTAAACCAGGTGGTGTGCAATTGGACTTTGCTAATTTTTATTACAAATATGACATTAGGATTTTAATCCCAACTCAAAATTAGATTTTTTTAAAGCTCCGGCGGGGCCTATGGCTCATGAGTCACGACCCAGCCCGGCTATAATGCAACAAGCGGTTTCCAACCGACACGTCTTTTGTCGGAGCGTGTCGTGTTGTGTCTGTTGACACAGCCAAACGGACTTTTCACTGATTTCTTAGGAAATAATCGGTGCTCCATTTCAACTACCGACTTTCCGAGAGACAGGCGGAAACGGGTCGGTTCGTGTCCGTCGCAGTGGACACGGGCCCTATGAGTGACTAAAGTATGTAACTAAAAGAAGATAAGCAAATACAATGCAACATTACATGGTAGTATAGGATCGGTTAAATGCGCCTCTCAAAACGTAAGGCTGTCTAAGAAAAGGTGATACTTTTACGCTGAAGTCAGTACAGTAGTCACAATGTAGTGCAAAGATGCTAATGTTACGGATAAACAAGAAAATCTGGCTTTCTGAAATTGCTCGCTTATCGACGTCAGTAGATCGTCGTTTGTACATGTCATATTGCACTTTGTGTTTTTTAAAAGGCCTGGAAACAAGGTACAAGATGTATTAGACAATGTGATCCAAGAAGTTTCAGTCCCAGAGCGAGCGTTTCCACGGGGTCGAAAAATTCAGGAGCGGTAAGTTTGCACCTCCGGTAATAGTAAGCGGCCCACGTACTTTATGATTCGTGAACTGCGGTGCCAATGTTGACTGAATACATCAGGTTTTTCTGTGTGAGCACATTATTAAATACATCAGTTTCAGCCGTTTGGAAACGATTGCTAGATTTACGCCTTCTGTCTCTTTTTAGAATTTCCAGTGGTTCGTGCCACCACTGTGACATCATCAACGAGAATCAGATAAATAGGTACTCGTGCTATTATTTTTTAGTTTTAGGAAGAGCTTTACTGCCCTTGCAACACACTAAGGTCATATAGAAACCAACGGTTAGATACGTTACAAGAGAGTAATACACACAAAAAAGGAGAGGTAATGACGATAGATCTTTGATAGGAAAGAAGGCGCAAACCACACCATAACTCCTACCAACTATCCACTCTTTCTCGTATTTACATGCACTAACGTAGGCCTACATGAAAGGTATGTTCGCTGTTTTCACTTTGAATACCCTAATCCAGGTGTAATTATATAGAGTCTGCGGATCTATCTAGTGCGTCTTCTTAAAAAGTCTAATCTGTCGTAAGAATAAAAAAGAAGTAAAAAAAACCCAATTTACTAATAGACCTACGCTGTTGCTCAGTGTACAAGCTTTTAAAAAACTTTTCACCTGTCATTTCCAGGTTATATGCTCAGCTCACGGGCATACTGTTTTGATGAGTGTGTGCTCTGTCGTGTTCTGTCATAAAGCTCTTTCACTGAGATTTACAACATCAATATTGAGAAAGCAGCGAAGAGGATCTGTGCTGACACGACCAGACACCCATTAAAAGCAGAATAATAGACATATGTTTGAAGTGAACGTTTTATTCTTTTTCAAAACAAGAGCCAACAAGAGTATTAATTCTATTTGTACCGACATCAATACGAGCTATTCAGTCATTGCCAGGCTGTACAAGAATAGCATTATTTATGTGTATGTCCATCCAATGACTATTCGTGTGTGTGTGCGTGGGTGGGTGTTTGTGTGTGTGTATGGTGTGTGTGTATG
>NW_004797391.1:207004-217116 GCF_000002075.1 Aplysia californica
TAGATAGATAGATAGATAGATAGATAGATAGATAGATAGATAGGTAGATAGATAGATAGCATGCGTATAGCTCAAATCGCCACTCAACAGCAAGCTCTATGCACTTCACAATCTGTACTACTACCCTAGCACACCTGAGAGCATTCTGAAACAACCTCAACTTCTTGGGAAGCATACAGTACAAGCAGCCATTTATAGGCAATAAAACACTAACATACTGACAAGATCATCCGCCTTCAACACGACCCAAGCCCACATAATGGTTTCAAAAATAATTAATTTGAACACGAACAAGAACACTACAGCTTGGATTCTTGACCAATCCCCCCCAATATGTAAAATTAAATAGTGTAAATTCGACTAATATTCAAGAACACCTGCGCGCTCCAAAGCTGTGTAATCTCCCCTGTCTTGTTTACGCTCTACATCAACGACTGTACTTTTAATATTTAATGACTGACACATCAAACTAATGAAATTTGCGGAGGATTCCACTCTTCTAGACCTTATAACAACTCATGAATACAAGGACGCTGTAAATGTATTTACAGATTGGTGTGATAACCACTTCCTTTAACTGAATGTACAAAAGACAAAAGAATGAATTAATAATAGACTATAGAGTTTAAACAGACAGTTGCAATCACAATTGTGAGGCAGCGTGGTGGAATCAGGCTCTCGTCAATATTGGGGCATATTGAGATATTGGTATCATCTTTAAGCTTGTTCATTTGTCTTGCTTTCAATGAAAAAATTACCCATCCATCTTAAATAGAAGTGGAGATATTTTGGATTGAAGGAGGTGGGGGTCACCTGCTTGTGATTGAATGATGCATCTGATGTGATAATACATGTATGTACATTTGTCAGCTTTACCTTTCTTTTAAATGTGAATTTTAATTAAAGTAATTTATATTTTAATTTTTTATTCTTACCTGCATGTCTTTTTACGTTCCTGTACAGCCAAGAAAAATGTCCCTACGGGACCATAAGGAATTGTCTGATCTTATCTTATCTTAACTTATCCTATCTTATCTTATTTTAAATGGGTGACTGTGTCAAGTACTAATTATGGAACTCAGTGTCTGTAGAGGGTATGAAAAGGGGGAGGGGTATTGTTTTCGTCCAGACTCGGACAGCCGAGGGCCTCTCTACTCTTAAAAATTCCCTCTATAGATGTATTATTACGACTCGGCGATCCTTGTCATAGCCAGTCTGGCTAGGGGCCAGGTACGGTACGGTTGAAGAGGGGAGTACGCAACGAATATAACAACAAATGAAACCATGCACGGCTTAAAATTCAATATGCAATTAAGATTAAGGCCACGCTGACAATATTATTCTGACAGTAATTAGGCAGAGTTGAATGATATATACTACTAAAGAGAAATAATACGTATATTATGTGTTGTTCTATTCAAGACTGTATTAATTTTCGTTTGCAAGCAACAGGGAAGCCACACTGGATGAGCATACGGTATTCGGTTTGAGCCTCGCCCTAATGAAGTTGTGCATCGTGACAGGAATCTTTTTCCCTACAAGATGCGAGCTAGCGTTGATAAACACAGATTAAGTAAAGAGTCTCCGTAGTGCGATAGCGCAGCAATGAGGCCCTATTGTTTTGTTTTGTTGTTGTTGTTGTTGTTGTTGTTGTTGTTGTTGTTGTTTTGAGCACTTTCAAATTAACAAATGCCTTTTTAAATATTGATGAATATTACTTCTGATTTTCTTAAAACGGAATGAAATTTTATTATCAGCAATAAATCTCTTGTAAATTGTCCAGATGACAAAAAGTGACCGTCGCCGCCTGTATTGTCCGGTTAACAAATAGCCCCTGCTCGATTAACAATCAAGACTGAGAATGTAGTTGAGCCTTAATATGTTTAGGTTTAACTTGGCCTAAAAAAGCCAAGAAGTAGGCCTACTTTGAAGGGAGGGGTTTTCAAACCATTGTCCTTCTTTGATTGGAAAGGGGAAGAGGATTCAGAATAATTCATTATCACAACTTCTTTAGGATTTGAGTCCTGTCGGTGAAATCTGGAGCCGTAAAAGAAGCAGCTATTGAGAATGTTTACAAGATCTTTGTTCTGTCCCATTACCTTTTGGAGAATCGAAAAAAAAACAACCACAGCAACAATAACGAAGTAAAATCAATACTAAAAAGATTATTGTGAAAGTGTGTTTCACGCATTTTTGTTATTGTTCTAATGCCAGTTCTGCATACTTTGCAACAAAATGCAAGTTTGCTTGTGGGATCCAATTGGGATTGTCCTTTTATGTATATCTCAACTAGAACTTATTGGGAGGGAGAGAGAGAGAGAGAGAGAGAGAGAGACAAACCGACAGACAGACAGACAGACAGACAGACAGACAGACAGACAGACAGACAGACAGACAGACAGACAGACAGACAGACAGACAGACAGACAGAAGTGGGAGCGGCCGGGGGTGAGGGCGGGAGAGGGGGGGTCTGTAGTTCTCTATCAGAGAGCTCTTGCGCACATAGAACTTCGTATAAGTGTCATGGAATGTCTGTTGTGGGGTTAAAGATTTCGCGTATATTGCTGTTGTCACGAAGACGCGTCAAAACTAGAGTTTGGCTGAGAAAAACAAAGAGAAAATAAAGTTTCTTGAACGAGGCTTGTCACAGCAGGCAGTTGAGATCCTTAAAATTTATAATGGATCAACAATTTGAGCGATATACACTGAGAATGATTTCAAATCACCCTGGGGGTTGTATGTTAATGTTTCGGTTTGCGCTTTTTTCTGAGCGTCTTTGCTGTTACTGTCAAGAGCTATGGAGGAGTGTGTCACAAGGAAAGGGAAGGCTCATGTCGTGGTTGACGGCTGACGATTCCGACAAGACAAAGGACCTTATCAAACAACAGTTTGGAAATGCTTCACAATGACATGTATGATGACAGTCTCAAGCCTGCTGAACGCACGGGGAAATATAATGTAAAGTTAGTATCGATTGCCCTAAAAAAGTTATAATGATAAAAATCATGCCTCTTCACATAAGCTGCTCATTATTCCAGTGTTGGAGAAAATGTATAGTTTAATAAACGATAGAGCTCAAATTGCTCGCTGTTCCCAGTGTTAGAAAATCTATAGTTTGGTAAACAACAGGTAAAATTGCTTGCTATTCCAGTGTCCTCGCTCCCTCTCTTTCTCTGTCTTCACAAGCATAACTCCACTCTTCCACTTTGGCTACTGTTAGTCGCCAAATATTCTAAAGAAAAAAGAACAAAAAAAAAGAAGAAATGAAAAAGAAAATTAACTCAATGCGGACGAGTTTTCGAAGGGAGTTGAAGAAATTGTTGGCTCGCCCATTACAAGCTCCTGGCACCAACCAATGTTTGACAAAAATAATTTGAGCGTCAAACTGTTTTAAAAAATTGATCATAAATGTTTGACAAACAAATTTGAGCGTGTATGGGGCACTTTCCGGCAGGGTCGAAACCCACCTCCTAAATTAGCGAATGTGTGTTGTTGGGGGCTTAAAATACCTTCAAGTCTCTCTCTCTCTCTCTCTCTCTCTCTCTCTCTCTCTCTCTCTCTCTCTCTCTCTCTCTCTCTTTCTTTCTTTCTTTCATTCTCTCTCTCCTGTTCATTCTCTCTCTCTTGCTCATTCTTTCTTTCTCTCTCTCTCTCTCTCTCTCTCTCTCTCTCTCTCTCTCTCTCTCTCTCTCTCTCTCTCTCTCTCTCTCTCTCTCTCTATCTATCTATCTATCTATCTATCTATCTATCTATCTTTATATCTATCTATTTTTCTACCCATCTATATATCTCTATCTTATACCACACAGACACATACACACGTACACACACACACATACACACACACAAACACACACACATACACACACAAACACACACACACACACACACACACACAACACACACACACAAACACTCATGGATCATGAGTGCATACTGCAAGAAGTCAGTTGTGACATTCCACCATCGCACTTACAGTATAATTTTATTCGAGTAAAAGGACTGTCGGTGGGGTGAATTTTTGTGTCTGACATGAACTGTAAGTTGGTTTGTGGTTTTCTCACGTTGAACGTTGACATCAAAATTTAGCAAACTCTGTCGACCTTCCCTGTGACAACTTTGTTGGAAATTGTGGATGAAACGACTTGTGTTTTTTTATGCAGATTAAGACAGATCATCCCACTTCATCTCTCTCTCTCTCTGTCTGTCTCTGTCTCTGTCTCTGTCTCTGTCTCTGTCTCTGTCTCTGTCTCTCTCTCTCTCTCTCTCTCTCTCTCTCTCTCTCTCTCTCTCTCCCTCTCTCTCTCTCTCTCTCTCTCTCTCTCTCTCTCTCTCTGTCTGTCTGTCTGTCTGTCTCTCTTTGTCTGTCTCTCTGTATGCTTCTCTCTCTCGCTCGCTTTCTCTCCCGCTCTCTGTCTCTCTTTCTATTCCACCCTCTGCCCCCCCCTCCCCCCTCTCTCTCTCTCTCTCTCTCTCTCTCTCTGTGTGTGTGTGTGTGTGTATGTGTGTGTGTGTGTGTGTGTGTGTGTGTGTGTGTGTGTGTGTGTGTGTGTACGTGTGTTTCTACACCCACTAGCTTAATACTAGTCTTTTGCTCATTACACCGATGCAATTTGCAACAACAACAAAAAATGACCACACAGTATACACAATGAACGAGACGAGACACAACTGAAAGTGTTTGTGGAGTATTTGTCCGAGAGTGAAGCTGTATGAAGTCCACAGAGGTGGAATGGCCACACTACACGGTATATTTATTATTATCATTATTACTATCCGGTGGAGCGAAGGCGTAATATTAGGGCGTAAGGTCTATCGGAGAGAAGCCGTGTGGGTTGTGATCTCAACTTTGAACTTGAAGGAGGATCTCTTATAAAGACGTGGATGCGCACGTTCTTACTCACACGCTCGCACACACGCGCACACACACACACACACACACACACACACACACACACACATGCACGCACACACACGTGCGCGCGCTCGCGCTAACACAAACATAAACATTCAAACACACTCACACACACTCAAACACTCTCTCTCTCACACACACACACAGACAAAACCACACGCACACACGTACTCACGCAGACAGACAGGCACGCTCACACATCATTCACTCTTGTGCACATTCGAAGGTTCATCTCGCAATCTCTAACACGAACACTGTGATACGAAATAAATATATTCCTTTTCCTACACCCCCTCTTCCTCCCTTTCTCCTTCCTCATTAACTTTTCACATTTCGATTTTTTCATGGGGATCATCGGAGGATGGTGTTTGTTTCTTTGTTTGTTTGTTTTTGTCTATTTTTCGATTCCTCATTCGTCACTCTTTCATGACAAAAAGGCCGTCCTGTAAGCTTGATGGTGGGTAACACGTACGCTTTGGATCTTGCTCACTGGAGACATGAGTTCAAATTTCGTGTGTGAATATTTGTCGAACTTTGAGGTCTTTCTGCTGGTAGAGGTGGTGTCGAAACAGCCCGCCGCGGGCGTAAAAATTCTAAAACTACACTTTTTGCTCACACCCGAGTCTGAGGTGTAGACGTTTTAGGTTCTTCGCTTTTGAACGATGATAATGTGAGTTCGATTCCCACATTGGAACTCTACCGTGTCGAGTCTGTCCGCCTTGTGCTGAGCTGCCGTATTATTATGAACCTGTTTCTATCTGTCTGCCGGAACGACCTGTCGCACCCAGCCCGGGCTGGCCCTGATTGGCAGGGTCGAATCTTGTCGAGGCGGGTGACGATTTATTGCTGAGCTCTGACCCACTGTGGCTGCCACTGGCCTTACGTGATGTTCACTCAGAGTTTTCATTGTTGCATGGATTCATTAGAGACTAACTAAGACCTGCTTTTGAATAAGGTGGATGGATGGTCAGAGTGCTGGTACTGTTATGCAGTGAAAAGTAGGCTGAAATTCCTTACCAATAATAAGCTTGGCGCTACGAAGCGTTCGCCGACAATCTTAGAAAAATGTTAATTGTCTTGTTTTTAAAAATGTAAATTAATGCTTTAAAAACTGATTTTTTTACTGTGCATTTTTAAATACTCCAACCATTCTGGCTTGCAAAATAATAGTAAGACGTGCAACTAATAACGTTAAAACAAGTGACTTGTTGTCTGTGCGGTCGCATAACCATATAAAGCGGCTCTAAGTGCCATTAAACTTTTACCGAAACGAAGTTGTGCTCTTTTCTTTGAAAGAGATGAAGTCGTTAAGGTTTTTTGGGGTCATCCTCCCTTACGTCAGTGCCTTCGTGCCTTCGTGCCTTCGGTATTCTTTACGCAGGTCACGCCCTCTTTTTTTCCAACCCTGGTATGTCCTGCACTCGTCGCAACAGCTGATAGTCGACTGTCGTAAGATCCTCCGTGACACGAAGTGAGGTAAATTGTTTGTCTTTGGGCGGTTCCTCAAAATAGACACTTTTGCTTCCTGTGGGCTAGGGGGTGTGTAAATAGACACACTGTCCTGTCTCGAGGAGGTAAAACCTCTCTAATGACGAAATGTTGCACATGGGCCACAACCCTCTAGGATACATGTGCAGCATTTTCTTTGGTGTATATTTCTCTTCTCCTTCCGTCTTTCTTTCTTCTTCCACCACTTACCTCATGTGTAGCAAAACTAGATGCCGTCCATCCCACGCAGTGGGTGTCTCGTTGATCGTGAGGTGCGACCGGTGCGGAGGGAATCCAGGCTCCTGGTGGTTGAGGTGAGATCAGTCTGCGGACTGTCCCTTGCCATGTCTCTGGGTCAATCTTGACGGAAGCGTCTTGTAAAATCTCGAGCAGAGTATAACTCCAGGATAGCCCTGGCACGGCTCTAGTTATCCAAGCAATTTGACCCCTTGTTGGGCTTTTAGTTTTAGTAAGAGTTTTACGGCACTTGCAACACAATAAGGTCATATAAGTGCTGAGGAATAGATGTGTTACAAAAGAGTAACATACACAAAAAAAGAAGGAGGACAGAAAAGGACGATGGTCGTTTGATAGGAAAAAAGGAACAAACTACAACAGAGCACTTGCCAACCATCCACGGGCTGGCAGCCCCAAACTCGAACCATAAACAGCACACCGATAGAATCTCAACTTCATAATGATCCTTCCACAGCTCCCAACGTAATAAAAAGTCTTTGCACGCGTAAGCGGGTGTGACCGCTCGGCCGAACAAACCAAATCCTCACAGCAAACGAACCATTACGGCAGCTTCTGCCCTCCCTCCCGCGACAGGGAGCTTCCGCAGCACCGAGGCACAGAATAAGATCCCAGAACTTTCCTCTTTGAGGACGTAGAGGACGCATATGTCCGATCATCAGCAGACTAAAGGCAATGTTGCTTCACATTTCAATCCATCATACACAAATCAGACACACGCACTTGCAAATTCATAGAACATATGGCATGCATGGTGTTGTCTACCCTTTAAATTTCAGGTGAAAAAAAAATAGAACTGACAAATCTACTATAAGAATAACGAAATTATGATTTTTTTTATAGTGACCAAAACGTGCGTCCTCAAACGAGTTAACCTATTCAAGACCGGTGATGCACTTCGACATGCTATGGGTTACATCCCTACGAACGTCCAGAAGCTGCCCTCTATTGCATTCCTTGTCAAGTGCCCAAATGAAAAAGAACTGTCCAGACTTGAGAAGTTCACGACCTTCGGTGGTATTCCTTGTGAATCCGAGCGACGCCAACAATAGTTTAACCAGTCGAAGGGCGTGGTCCGTAGCCGTGAGCTGAAGGGCTGCTCCAATGATGAAATTGTGACCAACTGCGAGAGTTTTGTCGAAGCCCACCGAATTCCTTTTCGGCGGGGGGAGACCACGCTTGAAACGAATACGATAATTTTAACTTTAGATTCATGCCGTCTCTAGCCACCGTTCAGGCATCATACTTGGTCAGGAACTTGCAACATTATGTGCCAAAATCTCTGCATTGCTTCGAGTGTCAGAAGATTGGCCTTAACCAGTCGCGATGCCTCGTTGTGGCAAGACCGAGTATTCTAAAAAAGGAATGCAAAGCTAAACCTTGCTTCCCAAATTGCCATGGCGAGCATACAACCTCCAGCAAGGAGTGCCCTACTTTGCTCCAAGAACACGCCCATTGAGGAATATTAAGTGCAAAATGGCCTTTCAAGAAGTCTTCAAAAATTAATGTCTGCCCGCCAGTTGCGACCCTGGTCCCTGGCCGGTCATAATACAAAGGCAGTCTGTCCAGTCACCCCCACTGATGACCTCATCATGTTCACGGCCAACAAGCCCAAAGCGACAGTGAAGACTGTAAAACCAAAGGTCCCTTCTATCCCAGTGACATCCACCTTTGAGGAGCCACTCGCAAACGGCTTTTGGATTCTAGGAGAGGATAGGGTAGACTTTTCCTCCGCCCCCACTTCTGCCCTCACCCCCCTCTTCTATTCATTCTTATTCTTATTATTCCCCCTCTTCCTCTCTTGCTCTACCCTTTACTGGAGTAATGGAGTGTGAGGTGCCCCCTTCCCCCTCTTCCAAGCCCCATCCGTCTATTCTACCTCCCCCTACCCCTCCAGCAGACACCCCCTCCCAATGGAGGATAACAGCTCCAATGCCCCTCGCGGTCTGTCCCCAGGAAGGGCGGAACCCGTCATTCCTCTCCAAAATCCCCAGGTAGGCTGCCTCCCAATGTAGGACAGCAACTTTGCAAACCCTCTGCCTCCCCCATATGGAGTCAGGGTGTATCGAAGCCGGGGCCTTTGAGCCCCAAACCTTTAAAAAAAACTACTTAAGGCAGTTCTGCAATGGAATGCCGGCGGACTCCGACCTTCTATTGCAGAACTGCAACACTCACAGGCCACAATGTGCCCATTTGTGGCTTGTATTCACGAGACAAAGTACGCCCCGCTTCAGCCATAGACTTAAGGGGCATTGGCATAATATGACATAGCATTGGACTCCGTACAGAATTTCCCTGCAACCTCGCTCACAAATTACAGACTCTTACACCCCAAAAATAGTTACATTGTAAGGTACAATACACACTTTAATTGAAACAGGAAAAGTATCGTGTTCACAAGGCTATTCAGCCATGTGGGTATCCGAGGAAACGTGTATGTCGATCTTCTGGGGGATGAATCCTTGTCCCTTCTTTTCCGGTCAACTAAGAACACTTGTCACACACACTGACTTGGAGATAATGTAAAAAGAAACTACACCTCCAGTCTGTGGGCCCACGAAAGCATTCAGGCATTTCCAGAACAGAAGAAGTCATTTTTACTCGATTGCATTTCGAACACATCTCCCTGATGAAATAAGTACCTTCTGCAGGGAGATGCGAAACCGTTCTGTGTCGGATTCGACCCAAATTTCACTATTAGACACATCTTAATAGAATGTCCGGACTTTGAAAAGACCCGAAGATAGTGTTTTAAATGTTCAGAATTACGTGTTCTCCGTTGTTGATCCCAGCAGAATTCTCGATTTTTAAAAAGCCATCCATCGGCCTTTTCACTAATTGAAATTGTAAGTACGATTGTTTTAATATTTTGTCAATTGTTGCTTTTCGATTATGATTTTTACCATGAATTTTTAACATGTTAATCTTATCATTGACCTGAACCAAGCCGTGGTGTGAACAGTTGTAAATGCAACCAACTTGTACTTCGCGTGTTCATATGACCTTATGCAGTTGCGAGCGCAGTAAAACTCTAAATAAACAAAAACCAAACTTTTAACTCTGTCATTCTTTGTCTATATTTGACAACTGTGACTAAGAGAGCATACGAAAGAGTTTTGAAAAGTCAACAACTGTGACTTGGGTTTCTGCCGACTTGCGGAAAAATCAAACTCGATGAGAAATAAATGAAAACTCGATGAGAGATAAAATCTACACTACACTGCTAATGAAGTGGGAGTCGCCTTCACTTGCTCACATGATGAGCAACATCTCTTGTGATGTTGGATTTTATTGGGTGCGTGCATATTGATCGCCAGAAAGACTTAATTCACTAAATAGATCGCTGGTTGTTTGAACAAATGATTGAACGCATGGTTCTAAGCTTCAAAGATCTAATGTAACAAAGCATTGCTCCCCCGCCCCCTCCTCCTCGTCCAGTCTTTTTTTTTGGGGG
>NW_004797391.1:217889-229457 GCF_000002075.1 Aplysia californica
TCCCTGTATGGACTTCTCTGTTGACATCCGCCCCTTGGCGCTCATATGACCTTATACATGCAGTTGCGAGCGCCGTAAAACCTCTACTAAAACTTAAAAACAAATGACAACAAAGTCAATTGTGCAGCTCCAATGATATTATAGTATACCTCACAGAAATATTGCTAAAGCTCTAGTCGCAGGTAAACGAAAGACACCATGGCAAAATGTACTATATTATTTATTCATTTACTACAAAACTGCGACCAAACAAAAAAAAAAGAAGAAACTTGTTCTCAAAAAACAAAAGTATATGTGTGAGATAGAAACGCATTTTATCATGTTTTAGTTTTTAAAATTGGAGGGAAATAGTGCATTCTGAGAAAAAATAAATTCCCCACCTCAATTTGTATAATATATTATTATTATGGAGTTGACAAGGTTTTACGAAAATACACAGGTTTAGCATATAATGTGTTTTGTTATGGAATCTTTCATATTCTAATTTCCTTTCTAGCACATGTGTATCGAACGACGATGGAAAAGGAGATGTGGTGTGCTCCTTTTTTCATATCAAGCATCTATCGTCCTTGCAATCTCTCCTTCTTTTTTGTGTTTGTTTCTCCCTTGTCACGCCTCATCTTCAGTATGCATATAACGTACTTGTGTTGCAAGTGTCGTAAAACAGTAACTCGAACTAAGCAGAAAAGGAGAAGAAAATTATTTTGTTTCTCAAGCGAAGAAGAAAAATCTCAGAGCTCACGCGTGCAAGTTGGTCCAAAATCGATAATAGTAATAGTAGGCTTCGGCCGCCGCCCGGGCAAAATTCAAAATTTCCTACCAACTGAAAATGTTTGGTGTGTCCCGAGCGCCCATATGACCTTATGCAGTTGCGAGCGCCATAAAACACTTACCAAAAAAAAAAGAAGAAGAAGAAAAAGTGGAAATAGAGAAATAAATGTGTGTGACTGGTGGGTACTGTGGTGTGGTTTGCCCCTTCCTTCTTATCAAACATTCGGATACCCGTATTTCCCCGCCTTGTTTTTTGTGTCTGTTACTCTATTGCAACACCTCAAATCTTGGGCATTTATATGACCTTATTAAGTTGCAAGTACCCTATAACGCTTACTAAAACAAAAAGAAATAAACATATGATAAGAGAGGGGGTTGTGCAAGATGTGCGAGAGAGTTAACTAAATTGACAGCGTAAGGTCGGGATGAAGAAGGAATAAGGTGTTTGTGCGCTCGTTCACGCGAATGTGTGTGTGTGTGTGTGTGTGTGTGTGTGTGTGTGTGTGTGTGTGTGTGTGTGTGTGTGTGTGTGTGTGTGTGTGTGTGTGTTGATGCGAGAGCGCGTTATTATGTGTATGTGCGGAATTTTGTTTCTCTTTTCTTGGGAGAAAAAAAGGGAGGGGGTAGGGGATGGAGGTAAAATAACTACAGCTTACTCAAATCCGTCAGCAGAGGTTTCTGAAATCCCAGTATGTGACCAAGACCAAGTCAAAACATTTCACCACAAAAGGCGTTTGTGCTTTCAAACAAGCAACGCCCGGGGAGCACAAATTCAGTGGAGCGAGCGCCTGTGTCCGACCCAAGTACAATTTATGCCTGACCGCGTCCAGAATATGTCCAAATTGTACCGCTTCAATGTTGATGTTTCCAGAGCAATTGTTCTCCTCGTTGGGGCAACATAGCTTGAAGAATTGTACGTTTCCTGTTCTTGATCTATGTCGAAAGCAAAGGTTCATGTGACCAGAAATAATGCTGAGGTTTTGAAAACGAGGAAAACAAAATAATTTTCTGAATGGGACTAGGAAATATTTCCGCATCACAGTTATGGGTGGCTGGTTGATGTTTCCAGAGCAATTGTTCTCCTCGTTGGGGCAACATAGCTTGAAGAATTGTACGTTTCCTGTTCTTGATCTATGTCGAAAGCAAAGGTTCATGTGACCAGAAATAATGCTGAGGTTTTGAAAACGAGGAAAACAAAATAATTTTCTGAATGGGACTAGGAAATATTTCCGCATCACAGTTATGGGTGGCTGGTTCTTCGGTGTGTCCCCTCAAGGCTACTTGGGGCTTTTGTTGTTTTGTTTGTTCAGTATACACACACACACCCCTTCAAGACTGTTCGCTGATGTAAGGGGTACTTACTTTTTTATCCTCTTTTGCCGTTAAGGGTCAAGGGGAGATGCAGTTTTCCAGGTAGGCCAACTCCGCAGCCGTGTCCATGGAGATGTTCGGATGGGATAGGAGGGGTGCGAGCTGGTCGGTGAAAGCGTTGGCTTTTTTTGAGTTCGCATTTCTATTTCTCTGTCTATGGGCCCGTTTTCAGAAAAAGAACAGCAAAGATATTTAAACTCCTTCTCCTGCTTCAGTTGTTCACTATTGACGTGGCTGTTCAAAGGAGGTGACTACGGTTTCGGCTCACTTTCATAACTTCTGTTTTTTATGTGCTTATTTTCATGCTAAGTTCGGTAGTGTGATTTTGGAATCTTTGTTGGTTTGGATGAACAAGTCATTGGCCGTCTGCAAAAAGAAGTTCATTTAGGCTTTCTGGGCTTTGATTTGCGTCTTGCGTTATTGTGTCAGGGGTAAAGAGATAAAAGCCATCTTCTACAACTTTCTGTGAAATTCCAAAGATCTGAAATCAGAGTCCAACGACTATAAAGCGCAATACCGCCTACGAAATTTATTATGGACCCCCCTTTTAAAAAAAATAAAATTACATAACTGTTTCTTGGAAATATTTGAAAAGTTCATCTTCTCCAATTATAAAAGAGTAATTATTCCATTTGAATAATGAGAGTAACATGTCCAGGATATCTGCGTCCTTCTCATCTGTACGCTTCCAACAGTTTTTATCCTATGTTTTTTTCACCTGTGTGTATGTGTGTATGTATGTCAGTGTTGGAGTATGTAACATACGTGCTCTTATTATGGCAGGCTACTTATGTGTATATGGGTCAGGGTTGGAGTTTGTAACATAATAATATGCGTTCTTTTAATATCATGCTACCTACCTGTGTGTATGTGTGTCAGTGTTGGGGTTTGTAACATATTATGTGTTTTTATAATATTATGCTACCTACCTGCGTGTATGCATGTTCTTATAATGTTACGTTACTTACCTGTAGGTGTGTCAGTGTTGGGAGAAAGTAACATAGTGTTCTTTTAATATTATGCTACCTGTGTTGGCAACGTAATGGGTGGTTGCTTTGCTGTCGCACGCATACGATGAACCGGTCGATGCTGTCGTTGGTCAAACGGGGCGGCCCTGGTCGAGGACTGTTCTGGACCCTTCCGGTCGCTCGCCATCGTTCTTGCAGCCTGTATATGACTGATGGGGACACCCCTAGTCGATGTGCAACGACTGGGAACGTGAAATCATCTTGGAGCCAGGCAAGGGCTCATCCTCAGTCGACGTCAGGCAGCGAGTGTCGTTGGACCATCGTGTTGTAATGAAACATGGCTGAAAAACGCTGGGCTTAAAAAGGGTTGAAAGTGAGCAATATTCTCAGCTAAGACATCTGTTTAGCACGTGCCAAGCTTAGTTTTAGCTAACAGTCCCTATGCCAATGTTGCTGAAGTAGAGAAATTTAGTCCATTTTTTATGCTTTTAGGCTGTATTTCAAAATGCCATGCGCCGTCACTGTGAAGCTGGTGCTGGCAAATTTGCAGTACAAGCAAACTGTGTTAGTTGTCAGTGGTGTGCCAAGTTTGGTTGACTGATCTTAACGGGTTTGTGAGATATTGAAGTTTACATTTGACAGATGAAAACACAAGTTGTTGTTTTTTTTACTTATTTGGGCGAGTTTACTTATACAAAGTATTGGTCGGACAATGTCAGATAAGAACAGAGCATTCATTTTACAGCAAGAAAAACGTGTGGAATGCACAGTTAAGAATGTTTTTAGTCTTCAATTTTGAACTTATAGTTGTCAGGTGTCTAAATGAAAAGTGACAGCTTTCAATAAAGTGTGATGGCATCTGGTGTTGTTCACATCTTCACATTGTACAAAATGATATGCCAGTGCACCATGGTGAGTAAAGTTCACGAAGGACGACACGCTTGCGTGACATATGTAAAAATTTCAAAGTACATGTAATGCAAATTGGTTCTGTAGTTTTTGAGCTACACGCTCTTAAAATGTGTGAAGTTAAAAATGTTAACGAGTATAACATTTATATATATATAATAATATATATATATATTATATTATATTATATATTATATATATACTCCACTGTTGTAACACGTGTAAAGACACAGCGGTATGTGTCATATTGTAATAGGAAAAGAACCTTACTGTAATGATTCTTTTTCAGGTGGCTTGTTAGAATGAATATATTATATTCATAAACGTGATAGCTTATCCTTCCGTCGGTAGAGGTCTAATTGAGCAGATCTGCCTTCTTAAAGCAAGTTACAATCGTCTTTTTCATATGACGTCATGACTATCCCCCTTCCCCCCCCCTCCCCCCTCACGATCACCCCGGCTGGACTCACAGAATATTCCGACTCCGCATGTGAGTAGCTGCGGGTCAAGAGAGTACTGAGTTCTGGATGGAACTATGAATAATTAATCCCTACCCTACTGTTTAAGGCCAGTAAGCTCGGAGTGAAAATATCTAGCACCGCCCCGCGACATTACTCATGACAGGTTCACCGTCTGGTTTGTTGTGGGAGGCCCTGTGAGAATCGAAACGTTTTTTGTTTTTTTTAATGTATATTGCTGCTGAAATTAGTTAACGATCACTGCTCAAAGTTTACTGATGAGCATGGATTTGAATACGAGATGGTGACACTGATGCGAGTTGGAAATTGGAAAGAATAGGTCGTGCATTTACAAAAGGCAAAGGTTCATTTGGTGTAACATTCAATGTGTCACGACGCGGTGGAATCAGGCCCTCGTCAATTTGTAGGTATATAGATCTAGAGTTATCACTATCGTCTTAAAGCTTGTTTATTGGCCTTGCATTTGACGAAAAATACCAATTAATCTGGAATAGAAGTCGAGATATTTGCGATTGAAGGAGGTTGGGTTCGCTTGGTTTGAAAGGTAAAATTAGGGAGTAAATGGCCACCAAACTTTGGTGTCTTCCAAAGCTTGAGTATCCTTGGAAACCGGAAATTAGTTTTATTCTGGGTTGTTGTTGTTGTTTTTTTGGCGCCTTTAATCAACGTGTTTGGTAACATCTACACAGAAATGTTATTTGAATGGCATAAAACGCGTTGAGCAAAAAACAAAAAAAGAGAGAAAATTTCGAAATATATTGCCCAACACCCATAAAAATGCTTTCTTTGATTTCAATGTTTTCAAGAGTGCCTGATTTCACCACGCTGTCTCATATTTAATTCTGTTTGAGTTGGGATTTACAATTTTGATTTATTGTCTTTTCAGGCATTCACTATTTTGAAATATTCTGCTAGTATAGTACAAATCGCAATGTCTTTCAAAGTCAGTTTGTTTGTTTTTGGGGTTTGTTTTGTATTGTGTGTGTGTGGGGGGGGGGGTGTTTGATTTTGTTTGTTTGTTATTGTTTGTATTGTTTTTTCTTGTTGTTGTCTTTTTGGGGGGTTGTTTGGTTTGTTGTTTTTTTATGGGGGTTTTGTGCTTACTGTACATGCGAAATAAAACACGTTAACATTTCAAATAGAATTTTAAATTGAGTTTAAAGCTCTTATAAAGATGTTTTTCTATGTTTCAATAGCTCGTCCCTGAGCTTAGAAAAGATTCTGAGATGGTTCAATAATCTGTTTTAGATTCTTTTTTTTTTATTCATTGAAAGTTGCAAACATCTTCATTATTCCACTTGAGATATTGTAGTTTTGATTTGTAAATGCCCTAAAATTACTGTAGCAGCAGCAGCAGCAGCAGCAGCAGTAGAAGCAACAGTAGCAGCAGTCGCAATGCCAGTAGCAGTATTAGTAGCAGCAGTAGCAGTAGTCATACATTATTGGGCATTCATTTTGGGAGCTTTAGGTCTACGAGTACGAGTCTGATATCAAAATGTAGGATCAAGGGTCTAGCGTAATTTCTGTTCACCATGGATTGCACCGTTTTACTCTGTTTAAAACAAAATAAAGTGCAAGGTGAGAAAAGTTTTGAGCGCATTCCACTATATTTTGGCCTTTCATCAGCTCGTTATGGTGCGCATCAGTGAAGCGAACTTTTTATAAAGAGCACAGAGAGGAATCCATGCAAGTTCCAAGTCTAGTAAATTCATGTAATTCAATTCTGTGAATTCCACTGTTTTTAATCTGAGGTTCCGTATAGTTAAGGTTCAAAGTTGAACAGATAAGCAAACTGGAACCACCAAAGCGTGGCTGACCTATTGGTGATACTCTGTTGCCTATCGTTATAAAATACTCCTGTATTGAGCCATTCTTTTACTTGTCAACTTTTTCTTAGCAGGAAAAATTCAGAATTATAATGATAATATTCAGACTGAAGGTATTACTTTTCTCATATCTGATATTTTCTTTTCTGTCGTCAGAGTGTTTGATCGACCAACCCCCCCCCCCCCCCCCCCCCCCCCTTTCCCCAGAAACCCTGTCTTAGTTTTCTTGCTTGGTATAATTTCACTCAACTTCGAGCACATGATTTATTTGCTGACAAATTTACGTGGAAACCCCTACAAAATTACTGCTAATAGACCCAATTTTAAAAGGTCATATCAATAAACTGTATCATACTGGTTTACAGGTGTGGTGTGGATAATATCCTCATTTTATTCAAACTACCGAGCACAAAGGTATTTAATTGAGTGAAAATTTACAATAAACTAAAAGGCTACAAAAACGCATAATTATTATAAATTATACTGTTTGCTCAAGTAAGTGAATCTGTTACTTTTCCGCAGCGCTAGTTATGGCTTCATTATTGTCATAAGTTTTCCTTTCAGAATTTTTGTTTGAACTTTACGGACATTTTTTCACTTACATGAGGGATAATAAGTTCTCTTCTCTCTGATATCATTGCCCTTTTGCATTACGAAATGGATACATTATATAGAAATTAACCTCGAAATAATATGTGAAATTTACTCCTGAAGGATACTTACTATTATTAAAAATCCACTCTGCACACTAATATTAATACCTCTTTCTTAGTGGATCTCGCCTTCTGTCGGTGGAGCTGTGCATAAGTACTGGTTTCAAAGCAAATCATTTACACAAACAATAGTGCTTGTGTAAAGCTATACGTACAACAGAACTTCCAACACAAAGCTGCTGCTTCTCCTCCTTCGTGGGTTTTTTTTTATCGTATCTCCATGAATCAAATTAAGGCCCAGTCAGTGAATTAATCCTTGAGGAAGTCCGTAAAAAAAACTAACAGCAACAAACAAAAAGATAGGTAAAGGCAGGAAAGAAAGATAGAAAATTGTCTGTTATGGAAGTGTATGTAGACAACACCACAAGTCTGGCAAGAAAGTTGCCAGGGTTAGTGGACCCTCCTAGTTTCCTGAGCATCCAAGACTATGACGTAGTACGCATAGTGATCTTGTGCACAGCTGACCCCATCCTGCTTCTGTTTGGCATAATTTCTAACGTTACCAACGTGCGAGTGTTCTGTAAGATGGGCGTGCGAGACACGGTTGCGGTGTCCTTTCTCAGCTTGTCCATTTCCGATTTATGTTACCTAATGATTTCAGTACCAGTGACCGTTTGCCACCTTCCCAAGCAATTCTTCCCCAAGTCTTTTCAAAACGCCGTCGACATGCCAAATTTAGCAACGCTGATCTTTAGATATGCCCAGATTCCCTACAATTTCTCGATTTTTATCTCAACATACATGGCAGTCACTCGCTGCTTCTGCGTCACCTTTCCATTAAAGTTTGGCGGAATGTTCACCACGTTTAGAACACTAGTAGTTCTGTCTGTTACTCTCACAACACTCGTGGTTATGTATATTCCGATCATGTCTTTTGAGTGGATGGAGTATCGCTTCGACCCTAGGGGAAATGTCACTCGTTTAATGGTCCAACTTGCACCAGAGTGGCCTATCTGGCACCCGATACACATAATGATAAATAAGAACATCTACATCAACATTTGCTTCATCACTTGCTGTATCTCCACCGCTGTCCTCATTATCAACCTCAAGGCCGCCGCCAAAACACGACAAAAAATGTCGGGTTGGGAGCAGACTGGCACCAAATCCCAGACCACTACGATGGATGGGACTACTACAAGCAACAAAACCTCTTCTAATGAACACAAAGCAGGGAAAGGTTCGTGTTCGAAACCTGAAAGCAAGACTCTTTCATCAAAGGACACACAAGTCATCAAGTCTGTGATTTCGATAACTTTAATGTTCATTTGCACCCACATTCCAATGATCATCTTCTTGGACATTATCGGACTATTTGAACTAGAATTCCACTATCTCGGCCTCTATGCAAAAGCATTTCTGTCGTCTTTCATGTTGAGCCGCACGGTGGTTATTGTGAGCAGTGCATGCAACATCTTTGTTTACTACAACTTCAATACTAAGTTCAAACAGACCTTGAAAGCGATGTATAACACCCGCAGCGGGGAGACCGCGAAATTTTGAACGATATCACAAAAATAAAAATCAATGGCGCCTGTCTTGACCTTTTAACTTTTACTCGTGGGTCACTCTGAAGTCAAACTCGTATTGCTGTCTTCTTCAGATCAGGAGATCAGTCTTTTATGAGGTCTTCAGGGAAGGAAGTCACAAACTCGCAGGACAGTCCTTTTCTCATCTCACCCCATCTAACTGGTACTCTTGCTCACATTGTAATGATTTGAGGAATAAAAAATCAGATGCAAATATTAAACGTACTTTTAAAAGCATACTTCATAAAAATATGTCATCTGAGTTGTTGTTAGTAGTTAGTCCTTCTCATTCATTGTACTTTAATGTTTGTTGTGATACTACACACTTATGTGTAGTGTAAAGGTAAAGTGAATATATATGTACGCTCATGCACGCTTTAGAAAAGATTTGCATTTTCATAAAAATGATATAGATCTATTATTTTCCCTCTCTTTACTTTTTTCAAAATTGTTGTTGTTGTTGTTGTTGTTTGTTGTTGTTGTTGTTGTTGTTGTTGTTTGTGCGTGTATATGTGCGTTCATGTGTGTGTGTGTGTATGTGTGTGTGTGTGTGTGTGTGTGTGTGTGTGTGTGTGTGTGTGTGTGTGTGACTGACGGGTTTAGGAGGCAACAGTTGATACTGTTGTTTTGTCTCCCGCTGCGCCTGTCTGCGAGCCCGTGAATATTTTGCCTTTTATGAGCACAGCTCTATTGAAGTACTTATTTCAAAAGCTAAACAATTTACGCGAGCAAAAGTGCTCAGTTGGGATCACGCTGGGCTACGACGAAGATGACCCTGGTTCGAATCAATGACATTAATGGGGAGTCTTTGTACTAAAGTCGTTTGGCGAGTTCTCAAACTTCCCCATTTTTGGGAGCTCATATTATGACTTTATGCAGTTGCGAGTGCCATTAAACTCTTACTAAACTAACTAAAAGTTGCCTATCCTTTCGGTTTAGTCGCTTTTGAGAAGTTGGTACGATCTCTGAGAGCTTGCATGCTTTTGTCTCTCCCCCCCCCCTTCTCTCTCTCTCTCTCTCTCTCTCTCTCTCTCTCTCTCTCTCTCTCTCTCTCTCTCTCTCTCTCTCTCTCTCTCTCTCTCTCTCTCTCTCTCTCTCAGACATGAGGAAACTTTTATGTACAATAGGGTTTGGATATGCGTGGTTTTTTCAAAATGTTGGTGATAAGAATATTTTCCTATCTCAAGTAAAGGAAAGACTTATAAATATTAGTCACCAGGACTGGCGTTCTAGGGTGTCTGGCGTTTATCCTGAGTACCTGGACTTCCACCCTACGTTAAGCCCTGCACCGTACCTCTCATTCACCATCTCTGCAAGAGGTAGAAGGATCCTTGCATTACTCAGAACTTTCAGTTTGTCGTTGAAAAATAATCTGTTCCGGTTGGGTATTGTCGACAGTAATCGTTGCCTCCAGTGTGATGAAAAGTATGTAGAAAATGAATTCCATGTATTGTTCAGATGTTCACGATATAATGAAATACGAGAGCAGCTTTTACCAGAGTGCGTCAGACTTCAGACTCCCGAAGAGCCAATGTCTAAGCTCAATGGCATATTAGTCTGTTCAGATGAAGTCCATTCTAAAAAGATAATCTCATTCCTAAATTATGTTGTTATACGGACACGTCTGTCCTAGGGAAAAGGTATTCACTCGCATATGTAACTCTGTATCTACTGTAATGGGTACTATTTTATATGTATATGTGTATGAAAAAGACAATGGTATGTATGTATGTATGTATGTATGTATGTATGTATGTATGTATGTATGTATGTATGTATGTATGTATGTATGTATGTATGTATGTATGTATGTATGTATGTATGTATGTATGTAAGTATGTGTGTGAGCAGGAGTGTGTATGAGTGTATGTGCGTGCGTCACGTGCGTGTGTGTGTGTGTGTGTGCGTGCGTGCGTGCGTGCGTGCATACGTGTATGTGGGCGTGCATGTCCAATTCATGTTAAACATCCAATGTGCTGCACCAATGTATGTAATTGCCGAACCATATGTTAAAATATGTGGATGTATGGGCCAAAGGCCTTTCAAATCAATAAATCATTTTGAATCTTTGAATCTCTCTCTCTCTCTCTCTCTCTCTCTCTCTCTCTCTCTCTCTCTCTCCCTCTCTCTCTCTCTCTCTCACACACACACACACACACACACACACACACCCACCCTCTTCCTCCTCCTCTCTCTCTCTCTCTCTCTTTCTCTCTCTCTTCCTTCCTCGCTCTCTCTCTTTCTCTCTCTCTCTCTTCCCCCCCCCTCTCTCTCTCTCTCTCTCTTGATCTCTCTCTCTTGATCTCTCTCTCTTGATCTCTCTCTCTTGATCCCCCCTCTCTCTCTCTCTCTCTCTCTCTCTCTCTCTCTCTCTCTCTCTCTCTCTCTCTCTCTCTCTCTCTCTCTCTCTCTTGATCTATCGATCTATCTATGTACCTAACTCGTTTGATAGCGTACTGGCCATAAATATCATTATACAACACACTTGAAAACGATACAGAGGCGGTATATGATGTTGCTCTTTATCGACCTGTTCCTGAGTTGATAGATTTCAGCGAGCTCCCATTACCCCGTGTCAATTTCTTCTCAATTCTCACTGAGCCAATAACTCTAGTTATATAACCACAACACTACCAACTCCAGGACACCGGAACAACCTCGTCCTTGACCCCCGCCTGAGAAAGAAAGACGACCTGGGACCGCGGGCGGGTGGCTCCAGTCCCTATCCTGACCGGACGGCAGCCGTCAAGTCGTGTGGGAACAGTCAAACAGGTGAGTCGCGAGAACAACCACTGGTGCTGGTCAGTCGTTACTCGCTTTCGCCTGGACACATGGCATGCTGCTGATGGTGAGGAGAGTGTTTCGCTTGTGTCATCGATGTTTCGTGTATCACCTGGATTATGTTTACAGGATCCAACGCTGAAAACAGTTTGTATTTGGACTTTTATGTATTGTATGCAGATCCGAAAACGACTCTCTCTCTCTCTCTCTCTCTCTCTCTC
>NW_004797391.1:231128-232445 GCF_000002075.1 Aplysia californica
ACCTGGCGAGAGAGAGAGAGAGAGAGAGAGAGAGAGAGAGAGAGAGAGGGGGGGGAGGGTTGTGATGTGTTGGTATGTAAGTACATTTTCATTTGAGCAAAGCCCCATATACACCAGGATAAGGTTCACTCGTTGTACGACTGTGAGTATGCAAATGAGGCATTTTTTGCGTCACTGAATCCATTAACGATGGGGTTAAACTGAATTTACAAAGAAGATATAGTTATCTTATTTGACTAACAAAGGCAATAAATGAGAACTGAACGTTCTACTCTAGCAGCATCAACACGCCCACAGTGCCCCTCCGCCCTTCCCGTTCCGCCGCCCTTCTCTCCTAGGTAACATAATATCTAAGGCAGTCACATTTGAAATGGAGATATTTCTCTTTTTCCCCAGTAGAAAACACTGCGACTGCTCAGTGCAAGACTCCATCGTGCCTAATAATGGGTGCCCATTAGGAGAGCGGATCGGATCGGGTCGGGTCGGGTCGGGTCGTTTTCTGGTGGTTTCAGTGCACACTGCATCCCCTCCGCGATTATAACCGACGACCTGGAAGATAAAGTAGAGAAGCCTTTAACCTCATTGGCTTCCAGGGCTCCTTTCCACAGTTCCCTGTTGCAGTGCTGCTGCAGCCTAGAATCCCTTAAACATAGTTACTATAGTTACATCGATAACTTTCTATTATCAAAGATCGTTCATACGAATATCAAGAAGATAGCTCTAGTTCACTCGGCCAAAACAGTGTCCACGGAAGTCCGCACATTGGTTCAGATGATACTGCCGTCTTTGTTTTGAAGCTCTTTCTCGTTTCTCAAGAAGAAGAATAGGAATACAATGTAGCACATTAGCACAGATTGTTAGTTTCGCTTTTTTTTCACACAAGCAAGGTAACTCTGTTCGCAAAGTCTGCACTTTTTCGAAGAGGCGCCACCGGATTTTGAGTATCAATATGGACACATGCCTCAGCCTTGTTGTGATAGGCAGCAAATAACCCGATGGCGAAATTTGCAGGCCTGATTGCAGCTCGATGGCCCTCAATTTGGCCGGCCCCGACTCTCAGATTGACTCGACCCGATCGCGTATGTTGTCACCCCCTATTACTTTTCAAAAAGACGTATGGCGGAGTCTTACACAAAGCTGTCGATGGGTACTTTTTGATGTCTCTTCAAGTAACAATGCTGTGAAATAAATGTTTTGAAAGAACAGTGTCAACTTGACTTTGCGCGTGGCTATAGGCCTTCTATGGTATGATACATCTTTATTGTCCAGATTCTGGCAGATTGGTTTGGTGTTTCATCACGCGCGCTCACACACACA
>NW_004797391.1:232725-234055 GCF_000002075.1 Aplysia californica
ACACACACACACACACAAACGCACACACATCCTCTCTTCCTCACACATCTCTGCACATAACCAATAACCGTAACAATACGATAGTGTTCTAGCTACTCGCTCCTGACGAATTATTCATGGAAGCGTTCCGGCTGGGCAGGTCTTTTTCCACTGCATTGGTTACTTTTAAGTCATTGCCAAAAAGGTTGTGTGTAGGAGGTGAAAAGTGACTGCCTTTCTGTTAAAAGGGAAGAGGGTCATCATCATCGCCATCGTTACCATTGTCGTCATCGTCATCATCGTCATTGTTGTCGTCGTCGTCGTCGTCGTCGTCGTCAGCATCATCATTATCGTTATCGTTGTTGTTGTCACCACAAATAGTGAACAGTTTCTTTTTTTTTAAGCTAGTCAGGAAAATTATTTTTGTAGAACGCAAAAAAACGATCTAGTCTTTATAAAGTAAGGACCTCAATATTTTGATTTGCTAATTTGACTCCACCTTGTTGCTTTTGCAAACCAATTATAAATTATCAGTTAAAGCAAGAAGCGCATCGAGCTTTATAATTCATCAAATCAAAATTTAATGTGTAGAGTCACTGAAGGAATAATGAGAGAAAAAAAAGAATAGAGTAAAAGTTAACCAGTCCGGCGAGAAAGAGAGGAAACATGAACATGGTCAGAAGGTAAATTCTAGAAGACAGAATTAGGTAAGGAGGGTGGTGGTAGTAATGAGGTAGTGGCGGTAATGACAGTGAGGATGATGGTGGTGGTGATGGTAGTGGTGGTGGTAATGGTCGTGGTGTTGATGGTGGTGGTGGTAAATGTGGTGGTAATGATAGTGAGGTAGTGGCGGTAATGGTGGTGGTGGTGGTGGTGGTGATGGTGGTGATGGTGGTGGTGGTGATGGTGGTAATGGTATTGGTGGTGATGGTGGTGATGGTGGTGATGGTGGTGGTAATGGTAGTTAGGGTGACGGTGGTGGTGGTAGTGGTGGTAATGGTGGTGGTAATGGTAATGAGAGGGGTGTTGGTGGTCGTAATGGTAGTGAGGGTGGTGGTGGTGATAGATAATGGTGGTGGTGATGGGGGTGCTGGTATTAGGATGGTGGTTGTGGCATAGGGTGGTGGTGTTGGAGGTGGTTTTGGTAGAGTTGGTGGAGGTGGTGGAGGTGGTGGTGGAGGCACTAGGGTAGAAAGAGGAACCAGAAGGTAATGGTTCGTCCGTAGAGAAAGATTCAAGCGCGAGGAAGCACAGCATTGTGTACTCCCTGATCAGGCTACTTAAACGCTAGAATGAATTCAATTTCAGTTCTTTAAAAACAGCACGATTGTTCGAGCGAGGCGGGACAAGT
>NW_004797391.1:236462-238544 GCF_000002075.1 Aplysia californica
TCATCATCATCATCATCATCATCATCATCATCATCATCATCATCATCATCATCGTAGAAAGCAAATTGGCAAAAAACAGTGGAGATGTCAACATCATCCTCATCATCTTCATCATCATCGTCATCTTCATCATTATCATCAAACATCATTTTTAGAGCGCTCACTCCCTGGTGGCTCTGGGCGCTTCACACTAGTGAAATAAAAAATTTTATTGTTGTAAACGCTTCACACATACTGGTCATTCAACGTACGGGGGCTCTCATGGTCTAGAGGTGTGGTGTTAGCGTCTCATTGCATAGGTACCGGATTCAAAACCTGACAGAGACGGAAGATTTTCTTCCCTACTCCCCCCCCCCCTTTCCCCTTTTGCCTCCTTTCCTGTCCTCCCACCGTGTTATGTCGTCTGCTTTCGTCGCCATCTTCCCCCTGATCTTAGGTTTATGTGAGATCTAACGCCTTGCCTTCACGGATTTGGGGGGGGGGGGAGATCTCGGGGGTCCTGTGTGGAAGATACACACATCAGAGATCCCTTGGTGGTCCTAAAATCCGTAAGAGTAGACTTCGGTCGCCACCTGGGCAAAATTCCAAATTAATTCCTACTTTTCTGAAAATGGTTAATTAATGTGTCCCGCGCACTGATATGACCATGTGCATTTGCAAGTGCGTACGTTAAATACTTACCAAAGGAAAAAAAATCCTACATACAACAATTCTTTCAAATACATAATATACTTTTGTAATCTCACAAAGAACACATAAACAAAAAGACAGTCACTCTGGCTACGGATCACACTTGCTGTGGGAAGAGAATTAATTATTCTTTTTTCTCCTAAACAAATAACTTTTTGTTATAAAGTGTATCTTTTATAAATGGCATTCAATGACAGAATGTGAGAACAAATTATTAATCTAGGTATATTCTCCCCTTAAAATACCGCTCCGATGGCATGTAATTACAAAAATATTTCTCTCTTGAAACATAACTAATGTGGTTTTCCACTTTTATTATTTATTTATTTACTTATTTATATTAGATTGATTTATTTACTAACTTTCACTTATTTATTTACTTATTTTCTTATTTATTTATTCATTACCAATATATCTTTTGGTTTATTTATCTATTTAAATATGTATTTATTAATTAACCTATTTATCTATTTAGTGGTTTGTTTGTTATTGTCGTTATTTTTCAAGGGCGGAGGGGCTGGGAGGCTGATACCTTTGTACGCCTGTCTGTGTATTTGCGATAATTTTTTGGGGAATGGTTGCAATCTGTGTCCTGATGTCATCGAAATACCCATACTGTTGTCATGGCTGGTGCTCCTCTGAGCAGCTTGTACGAGTGTCAATATAATTTACCGAGGTAGTCTTGTGTTAAAACTTTCACTGTTAAAAACTATAAGGAAAAGACAAATAATGCATTTTTGGGACACCTGAATAAACATGAAGGTCTTGAACACTATCTCCCACTGTCAAAATTGAAAGCAAACGAGGCAGGGATAGGCCCAAAGCAACCTACTTAGAGAACCTAAACAGATGGGTGACGGGGACAGATCAGGATAACGTAGCTTTTTAAAGAGCGTCCGAGCAAAGGAATGAATGAAGAACCAAGATCGCTGATATCTGCCGCAGATCTGGTTCTTGATGATGATGATGGGTCTTGTGTCAATAAGCAGCGTTTATTCATTCGCATTGCTCCGCAAGCAAACACCAACAACTCTTTTCCGCCAATATAAAACAAACAAAGCGTATACGCACTGTCCCCTTAACATCCACCATTATTTGAATGTAAGAGATAATCTTCTTCTTCTTCTTCTTCTTCTTCTTCTTCTTCTTCTTCTTCTTCTTCTTCTTTCTTCTTCTTCTGCTACTGTTGCTTCTTCTTCTGCTGCTTCTGCTGCTGCTGCTCTGGGAGATGCAATCAAAGCAGCCCTTCTTCTAAATGACCCACATTGTGTCGCTCAGGCGTAAAACATTAAACAGTTTCTTTATAATCTTTTGAATTCAAATGGCGCTATATTTCAATGAGCTGATAATTAGAGAAGGAAAACCAATGGGAATAAAGGGCACCCCGACCTG
>NW_004797391.1:238694-250012 GCF_000002075.1 Aplysia californica
CCTCCCCCTTCCTTTACAGTGATGACCAATGTTACTCAGCTTCCTGGTTTGTTTGTTTTTTTAGGACGTGGCTCGCTCCGTCAGGTCTTTCAGAAAAAGCTCTCAAGAAAAACAAAAATAATCGACAATGATACATGATTTTCGTGCTTATTAATGACAAGAAAGCAGGAGAAATCATTTTTGTCAATTACATCAAACGGTTGAATTTATGTAAACAAAATCAAGAAACTGAACTGAGCAATTTAAGCTGCTTTTTAATACACTAAAATAATGTTGTTTTTGTTGTTGTTGTTGTTCTTTTTCTTATTCTCGTTCTTGTTCTCGTTTTTTGTCTTAAGTAAATACAGGAACATATACAATAGAGAGTTCAGCATGGAAACTAGCTCTCTGCTGTGTCTCATCGTTTGGGACAACCTGGTCTAGGCAGTTGTGGTCGTTTCAGGGAGGGGGGGGCGTGGTATGTCTATCAAGAATGTACCATGGTTGTAGGTAGCTGGTATTGGTACCTCTTTGTTTGCACCGCATTCGGCCATCCCAAAGTAGTTGTTGGTGTGCAGGCGAAAAGGTCTAGTGACCTGCTCGAGATCAAAGAACGCGGAACTGACAAATTTATGGTCGCTTTTCCGAACCACGACGGCATCTCCTTTGACTCCATCAAGATACGGGTTGAGACGTATGTCGATGTCCGGTTCAGTATTGCTACGGACCACACATCTGATCTCTAATGTCGTGGCGTTGACCCAGAAAGCGCCGGACTCCTCTTCTATGACGTTCGCGGGTACATAAAACTTGACCAGATAGTCCTGCCTGACGACGGCACCGTGACGATTGTCCACCGCCCTACACTGATAGCGTATGTCACTGTGATGCTCATCTGGCTGGGGCGAGGTGTGGACATACATTAGGTATTCTCCCGGTCGAGTAGTCTCACTGGCCACCTCTTTCCTGCTCCCATCAAGCAACAGTTGTTCCAGAGTCACTTCACTGAGGTCAGGACCGACACCGTAGCACCCAATGAAGCAGTTATTCCAGCTGTCATCGATATCATCCACGCAAAACGTTGTGTGTACCCCGTTAATCTTTTTTCCGATGGCATCGTCTGTGGAGACCTGCAGGAAACCTTCAGGGAAAGGTCCAGCCTGGTTGGAAGCTCTTAGTACAACCAGGCGACTTTTCAAAATCATCCTCACCAAGCTCTCCGGTTCGTCCATGTGGTGTCTCCCCACTGTAAGCACGATGACACCTCTTGTGGGGATCACTGACGTCATAAGCGTCGCTTCCAGCTCTTGTGTGTCCAGTAAGTCTGTTTTCTTGATGTCTGTTGCGATTACCGAAGGAGGCTCGCGTGTTGTTATATTGAGGTCCCCTGTTTCTGGATCGATAAGCACAAATGTTGGGCTATTGAAACTGTCTCTTCCGGGCTTCAGAATTTCTATCTTCATGGTCAAGTTTCTCCCGGGCTCGTAGACCAAGTCACCAGGGGGTGTCACTTTCAGAGTGAGCTCCGGGATATCAGTCTGCACGAGATCGGTCTTCCCGTCGTTCGCTAACACTAAAGAGTTCCAAGCAGTTAAACCATTGATGATAACACCGACGCTGCCATTTCTGGAGCTGGTAATCACTCGAGATTCCCGTACCCCAGGGCCGTACTGTTGGCGGGGGTCGTCCTCGAGATCTTCAAGCTTTTCATTGTTCTTTGCCTTGTCTCTCCACTCGATAAAAAGTGGATGCTGGCCGTCAGTAGAATAACGTACGGTAAACATAACTCCGTTTGGGACTATCTCCCGCCTGGCCTCCAGAATTTTTACCTCGGGGTAGCCTACAACCTCCGCATTCGTCTCTTCGCCGCCCTTTTCAGCCCTGACTGCCTCAGTTTCACAGTTAGACTTTGCTGTATCCTTATCCTTAAGCCTGCGGACTTCATGCTCCAAAGTATTGACTTTTTCTTCAAGTGCACTCAGCTGAAACAGAAATGAACACAAAAATGCAGTGCCCGTAGTTTGGGGGGGGGGGGGTGGGGTGGAATGGGTGGTGGGTTGGGAGGGGGGCACTGGTCAGTTCAACTTCTTTACGTTCCCCCCGTTGTATCTTTCTTTTATCTGTCTTGGGGGTTTTTTCATACCGTAAATGGCTGTTATCGTGCTGAGGTGCTTCTCCCCAAAGGAATACAGTAGCGCTGTAAAAGTATACTAAGACTAAGACTTGAATACCGTACAAGTTTACTTTTCCGATCCAGAAATACCGAACAACAAATTACCTCCAATACATTATTTTCTCAAACCTGAACTGATTATATCATAACATCTAGGTTGCTCACGTACAGTGTCCGTGTTGCCGTGATTCAACTCTCCATCGTTACATGCTAAAGACATGAGTTCGTTTCCCACTGGGGGAGGGGGTGTTATATCAAGTATCTCCTTCGTTTTCATCAGATGCCCACCCAACCAGTTTGAACATCTATCCTCCGTAGCAGTCTAGACATAATAATATTTGCAATGGAAGGAGGCGGGACTGGCCTGATATCAGAGGTAGAATTAATGAGAAAAAGTTGCCAAAGTTTCGTGATTGCTAAAGCTTGAGTGTCCTTGCAAACTGTAGATTTACTGTTTGAGTGCCTTTGACGGAAGTTCTTCATTAAAAATCGATACAGAAATGTGTTTTAAATGTATATAAAATGGGTTCAGCCCAAAATAGAAAATTCAATAAAAATGTCCAAAGACAGACACATTTCGGTTTCCCTGATTTCATTATTTTGAAAACCGCTTGATTGCACAACATAGCCACACATTTTATTATTGAGCTGTGTAAAGCAAGTGGTCCCTAGTACGTACTTATTACAGTAGACAATATTTGGTTTCTTATTAGAAGGTTTTACATAACATATTAAACACTTCTCTTTACCAATATCATATTTCGTTGACTTCAGAGGCCCAATTTCTCATGCCGTGCAAATTGTTCCTACTCTAGATATGTTGCACTTTCGTGGCTAGCTTAGTTGATTTTTTTAAACTAGATCTTCACACATACTTAAATTAATGGTTTCGATAAAAAGGTGTACGTTCACTTTCTCTTTAGTCTTTCTCTCTTTCACTGTCTATCTAGCATTCATTTCCCTCTGTCTTTGTCTCTGTCTCTGTCTCTGTCTCTGTCTCTGTCACTCTCTCTCTCTCTTTCTCTCTCTCTCTCTCTCTCTCTCTCTCTCTCTCTCTCTCTCTCTCTCTCTCTCTCTCTCTCTCTCTCTCTCTCAGTTCACCCCCCTCTCTCTCTCTATCTATCTATCTATCTATCTATCTATCTATCTATCTATCTATCTATCTATCTATCTATCTATCTATCTATCTATCTGTCTGTCTGTCTGTCAGTCTGTCTGTCAGTCTATCTATCTATCTATCTATCTATCTATCTATCTATCTATCTATCGATCTATCTATCTATCTATCTATCTATCTAGCTAGCTATCTAGCTATCTACCTATATATATTCATATATATATATATATATATATATATATATATATAATAAAATAATAATAATATATAACATTTATATAGCGCATTTCCAAAAAAAGTAGCTCAATGTGCTTTACATTGGAATACCCATTTTTCAAAAACCTTTCTTACTACTTCCTTTCTTCTCAAGCAATATACCTTAAGGGGGGGGGCTACACCTGGAGGCTATCTCGCTTATTACTGGACCGAAATTTACCAAATTTCACACATATAACAAGCACAGTAAGGAGTCTTAAAATCCGCAATCAAATTTGAGAAAAAAGTTTCGTTTCCATGGATACGCCGCCATATTGGATTTTATTGACATGTCTTACGTAATGAATACCGCACTTATCGCTCATGGAAATTAATTGTTTTTTTGCATGCGTATTCACAAATATTACATCTAAAAATTTGTCTGTTGTTTTTTTCCTAATCGAATAAGAAAAACTTTTATACATTTTTTCCTGAGGTAGCATTCAATTTTGCGAAAAATCCGTGAAAATCCACACTCCAGACACCACCAACAAAAATCTATTCCATATATCAAAAATTCAACTAAAAATTTTTTAGTATTACCTCTTCTCTTCATTCTGTGAAAATTTCATGAAGATTGGATGAAAAATGGAGGAGTTATTTTAAAAAGTATAGAGAAAAGTCGCATTTTGAGAAAACGGCCGATAAAGAAAAAGAAAATACTGACTTTATGAGGAAATGGCGGTTACAAACATGCCCGGTATGGGGAAAATACGCTTTTTGGGGGTTCTTATGCCATGAAATAGTTGTAGGAGAGGCTAAGGAAGCTAAAAATGCCTATAACTCAAATTCCATGATTTTGAGCCGAATTTTGATTTTGGGCTTGTAGCCCCCCCCCCCCTCTTTGTCAAAACAAAAAAACCCCCCCCCTAATGCACACACACACACACACACACACACACACACACACACACACACACACACAGAGAGAGAGAGAGAGAGAGAGAGAGAGAGAGAGAGAGAGAGAGAGAGAGAGAGACTATTTTCATCCAGACATAGGAACAGAACAAATATAATGAAAGATAACGTTAAAAGCTTATGAAGGATAGGCCTGTAGGAACAGAAAATGTTTAAGATGTCTCTTGAAGCTATCAAGTGTTCTTATTTGTCTTAGTTTCATGGGTAATCTGTTCCACATAAATGGACCAAGATATGAGAAAGATCTCTCTCCATATGATTTGTATGATTTTACAGGTGTCACAAGTAGGGTGTTATCGTTTGATGATCTTAGGTTTCTCCCTGGTTTATATATACTGCTAAGTTCTTGTAGATAAAAAGGAGCAGTTTTATTTACACATTTGAAACACATGACGCAGATTTTAAATATTATTCGTTCTTTTACAGGGAGCCAATGCAGTTCTTTTAATAATGGAGTGACATGGTCTCGTTTTTTAGATCTTGTTATCAGTCTAGCGGCATTGTTTTGAATTACTTGTAAACGATTCAAATATTTGTTGTTCAGACCTGCCAGGAGTGAGTTACAATAGTCTAATCTAGATAGGATAAGAGATGTTACCAGTGTTTTTGTGGTCTCTTCGTTTAAGTATATATATATATACACTAGCTGGACCCCCTTTCGATGAAAGGAATGATCGGTGCTTTAATATCAACTAAAAGTAATTGGCCTACCATATAAATTTACACTCTACTGGAATGGGGCTATAAATCTTGAGAGATGCAAAAAAAATTAGGTCTAGATCTATACTCTCAAAACAAAATGCGCCTTGCGAAATATCCCTTTCGGGTTTTCTAAAATTACAGATACCGAAGCGTCGGCCTACAAAAGCGATCGGCGGAAATAAAGAAATTTAAATCTAGCTTTTTGCAGCAAAACTGTATCAAAACTGAAAAAAACCAAGGGCGTCATGATCTGGAGAATAATTTAATTAATCTTTTGGCGAAAACCGCATGTCGATCGATGCAGCCATTAAAAAGCCTTTTGAATAGCAAAATTCGGCCACCACAAATAGATAATACAAGCTGGGCCCCCTTTCGATGAAAGGAATGATCGGTGCTTTAATATCAACTTAAAGTCATTGGCCTACTATATTTACACTCTACTGGAATGGGACAATAAATCTTGAGAGATGCCAAAAATTATGAGGTCTAGATCTATACTCTCAAAACAAAATGCACCTCGCGAAATATCACATATCACTTCCAGATTTTCTAAAATTACAAAGACAGAAGCGTCGGCCTACAAAAGCGATCAGCGAAATAAAGAAATTAAACTTTTTGCAGCAAAACTGTCTCTAAACTGAAAAAACGAAGAGCGCCATGCTCTGGAGAATATTTTAAAGAATCTTTTGGCAAAAACCGCATGTCGATCGATGCAGCCATTAGAAAGCCTTTTGAATAGCAAAATTCGGCCACCACAAATAGATAATAAATATGTATATAAATATATATATATCTTCCCCCCCCCCCCCCCCCTCTCTCCCTCCCAGTCTCTGGCTCTGGCTGTCTCTGTCTCTCTGTCTCTCTGTCTCTCTCTCTCTCTCTCTCTCTCTCTCTCTCTCTCTCTCTCTCTCTCTCTCTCTCGGTTCCTCTCTCGCTCGCTCCCTCTCTCTTTTTCTCGCTCTCTCTCTCTCTCCCCCCCTCCCCCCCTAAAATCCCGTAATTTAGGTTCCCCGTTCCCTGGGCCACCACCCAACAGACCCCACACAAAAACCTGACAAGGCATAAAAAATGTTTATTTCTTCAGAAAAAACAAAATTTTTCCTTCCACGGGTTTCAGTTCCCTTCACCACACTATTTATTTCTTGCGATATAGGAGAAGAAGAAGAAGAAGAAGAAGAAGAAGAAGATGAAGAAGAAGAAGAAGAAGAAGAAGAAGAAGAAGAAGAAGAAGAAGAAGAAGAAGAAGAAGAAGAAGAAGAAGAAGAAGAAGAAGAAGAAGAAGAAGAAGAAGAAGAAGAAGAAGAAGAAGAAGAAGAAGAAGAAGAAGAAGAAGAAGAAGAAGAAGAAGAAGAAGAAGAAGAAGAAGAAGAAGAAATAGCATTTGTATAGCACATGTCCCCACTCGAAAGCAAGCTCTACGCGCTTTACAGTATAATATTATTACCCCAGCAGACCATAGAAAACTCGGAAACATTCTCAGCTTCCCGGAAGCATGCAGCAGTAGTAGTAGCAGCAGCAGCAGCAGCAGCAGCAGCAGCAGCAGTAGCAGTAGTAGTAGTAGTAGTAGTAGTAGTAGTAGTAGTAGTAGTAGTAGTAGTAGTTTTGTGACGAAAAGCTTTATATCCAGAACAAAAAGAAACCAAACACAAGCCAGCGAAAACATTAGATACAACGTGTTTTGTTTTAAAAGAATTCAATGTAAAGGTTAAAAAACTTGCTCGTGATCTGAAATGCGTAAAAGATAAAACTCGAATAATGAAATTAACCCGTTTTGCCACAAAGACATTGACATCAAACGTCCGGTTTGCCGGTATATTATGTGCGCCTACCAGTGCAGTGAGTCCTACTTTTTAACAAAGGGGGGAAATATTAAATTATATTTCTATTATTCATTCGCTCGAGAAAGTTGCTGTGGGCGAAACTGGTAGAGCATAACTATAATAAAACGGTGTTTGGTGAATACAATACACAGACACGTACATAAGTTCACGCATACACATACAAGCGCGTATTCACACATGTACGCGTACAAACACACACACAGACACACACACACACACACACACACACACACACACACACACACACACACACACACACACACACACACACACACATATATATATATATATATATATATATATATATATATATATATAATATATATGATATTTATACAAAGATAGATAGATAAGCACACGCACACACACACACACATACACACACACACACACACACACACACACACACACACACACACACACACACACACATTCTCACTCACTCAAACAAGCAAACGCACACACACTAAGATGGAGATATGAGGAGAGAGAAAGAGGAAAGGAGTGTGGATGGGTGAGAATAGGGGAAAAGAGAAGGGGAGTAAGTTGTAGGGGATTTTGAGTATGAAAGAGTGAGAAGGAGAATGAAAGAGCGAATGAGGGAGATGGAGTGAGCAAGTGAGAGAGGGAGATCGAGTGAACGAGTGAGAGAGAGATGGGGGAGAGAGAGAGAGAGAGAGAGAGAGAGAGAGAGAGAGAGAGAGAGAGTAGGTGACACGAAATTGACAGAGAAAGACAGAGAGAAAATGAATAATAGATACAGAGTTATGGTGTGTCGGCCCAGTCTGTCCGGACCAACCTGAGATAAGAGGGATGCAACTTCAGAGCAGACAGATGGAGGTACTCAATTTAACAACAACCAAAAAGAACAGAAGAAAAAGAAAAGAAAAGAATATATGCCCCACATGAAAATCGGACTTGAGTCTTCCGCGTGCGACAGCGCGAGAGGCTAGCCTTAACCACTTCACTGCCAGGCCCGAAATTGAGTTATGGAAGGTCTAAAAGTTTCAAAAATCACAGCTTAATTACTTGTTTAAAGTAAGTTGCGTCGTTGTTCCCTCTCAACCGTCAACATGAGGGGTTGGATCAGAATGTAAAGGGATTGTTTGTCCGAGGTAAGGGGTATATCGCTGTTCCACCACCACCTCTTTCCACAGACACAAAGTTTGGACATCAAGCCACATAGAATCATGTGCTTTTACGACTGTAACAAAGATGCATTTGGGGGCTCTCGTTAAGGTGTTGACCTCTCATTCAAAGGTCCCGGGTTCGATTCCAGGTAGCGACCGAAACATTTTCTTCCCTAAAATTGTCTCCTTTCCCGTCCCTTCATGCTCTCTAACAATGTTCTGTTTGTCTGCTTTCGTCTCCTCTTTCTCCCCCACCCCCACCACCCCCTTTTACCCCCTTCACTGGGCTCCTGACTCTTTCTGCAGCCTTTCTACTGCTACCCCTTAGCTCCTTCTAACTGCTGTCTTCAGCCTCACCCCTGATCTTATGGTAGAAAAGATCTACACCTAGCCTTCTCGGACAAGGGATACAAATCTCGGAGGGCCCGTGTGCAAGGTGAGCACGTTAAAGATCCCTTGGTGGTCTAAAATCGATAGGAGTACGCTTCGGCCGCCACCCAGGCAAAATTCAAAATTTCCTACCTACTGAAAAAGTTAAATGTGTCCCGCGCACTCATATGACCTTATGCAGATGCGAACCCCGTAAAACACTTACCAAAAAAAAAGGTGCATGTAACCGAATTTTCTTCTACTTTTTGCCCAACCACAGAGCTCGTGAAAAGTCTTGGATCCAGCAGACGACAGACACCGGTAGTGAGTGGGAGTATGGATAAGAGTGAGTGAGATAGAGAGAATATGAGTGAAGAAGAAGACGAAGAAGAAGAGAGAGAGAGAGAGAGAGAGAGAGAGAGAGAGAGAGAGAGAGAGAGAGAGAGAGAGAGAGACTGGGTGAAACAGGGTTGAAATCTCACAAACGCAAGAGAGAGGGTGGAGGGATGGGTTAGAGTAAGGGACATGCACTTTAACAGAATGTCACGCTTCAACACAACAGCCTTTGAGCCTACAATCAGCATTCAATTTCACATAATAATGAATAAATCGTTGAAGACATTTGCATATAATCTATGACTACCTATTTAATAAAGGCAGTATTTGTCTACATATTTTTAGAAAAAATGAAACACCGTGAACAATGTCTGAAAGAAACAAATAATATAACAATGGATATGACTGAATACAGTTGCATTTAGATCATGTTCAATACCACTTTTTCCCAGATCTGTACGAATTGTCGCCATTACAATCTCAGACTTTGCCAATATGCAATGCCGTTTTTATCTACTGCATTAAAATTTCATGATTTTGATATTGATTTTTCCCATACCAATGATAACCGTATAGAATGGAAGCTGGGAATGTAATCAAATATGAAAAAGTTAAAATAGAAAACATTCACACACGTATTCATTTCAGAACATCATCTGGCCATTCGGTCCCTGAAACAAAAAATCTGACGAGGAATGGGGAGGATGAGGATGGGGTGGGGTATTCAAGCGGGAGTGGGGGCGGGGACTGGCGGAGAAAAACGAGGAGAGAATAAACAGAAATAAAGGGGAGCAAAATGTTGATAGATCAGTTGATTAATGAATCCTGAGAAATGAAATCCACAGAGAAAGGGGTCTCATGATACAGATTAGAATCGTTATATTAAAGGGGAAATAAAACAGAGAGCAGAAGAAACTTTCTTTGAAACTGATTTATAATGTTAATTTGAAAGAAAACGAAATATGTAGAATTACAAAGCTCAGGAACAAAGTAAAGAAATAGGTAGAGACATTTGATAAAACAATATCCCCACTGGGGAATTGAAATAAATTCTTTTGGGTGTGACGGTGACGAGCCTAATCATTCCACCCCAAACGCCGCTGATATCGTTTGAATCAAGAGTAGTCTACTAAACAAAACCCCCCAAAAAATTAAAAATACAGAAATCAGACAAACAAATTAACAAACAAACGTTTACTTTGCTAATGTGTCAAAACCATGGGTCTCCCGTTGCACATCTAAAAAAAAGAATGTTTTTAAAAAGCAAACAAACAAGCACTCTGCTATATAATGTGTTAAATAACTGGTTTTGCGTTCTACATTTACAAAAGAACAAGTAAAAAAAATCAAACAAACAAATAAACAATCAAAGTTTATTTTGCTAAAGGTGTCAAGGGACTGGTATTCAGACGAAACCGATCCACACCTACAAAAGAACAAATGAACAAAAAGAACAAAGAAAAAAGTAATCAAACAAACAAATAAACAGACAAACTGTACTCTGTCAATGATGTCAGAGGTCCGATCTCCAGATGAAATGGTCCCCCATCCAATTAAGAGTAAAAGGAACAACGCTGAAGACTGAGCACGAGCCATGGCCAGTTTCTGTGGCTGTCGGCCTGTAGATTCCACTCAAAAATGGCGTTTTATAAGCTCTCCTCTGTGTATTATATACTGCTGTTTGAAATGAAAACCGAGTATCAAACAAAATCGTGTTTTCTCACAAAATTGGGAAATACAACCCCTGACACTTTTTAAGCCACACCTTCTATTCAAACTTCCAAAACTCAATAATGTCTGTATTTTCGTTGATTATGATAAAGCTATAGATACCAGACTAAGAAAAGTCAGGGTATTTTCTCTTAAATCTAATCTTCACCTATTACCTGTCACCATGACCGTTCGACCGTTGCTGACCCACGCACACACGCAGGCCTTCGTCCTCCTCCGTTTCTGCTTTGATATATTACTATTTTTATTACATTGTAGACCACTGTCAGATTTTACATTTTCAATGTAACGAAAATCTTTTCTTAAGATAATATGCCACATCTGTCAAGATTTGCACATGCTATGGTGTTTTTTTTAATTTCTCATTCAAACGGTAGTGTAATAATATAATTATGTAGTGCCTGACGTGTCAGCAGACTACACGCTCGAGCTCATAACTACACGTTAGCTCTGCGATGATTGCCCACTTTTGTAGGTTACGAGCAACTAGCTGTTCTGGCTCAACAACACTTGAAATGATATTACATAATGTGTAATGATGCTACTGATGATGATGATAATAATAATGGTGATGATGGTCATTTCAATAATAGGTATGATAACCATCATCATCATCATCATCATCATCATCATCATCATCATCAACATCATCATCATCATCATCATCATCATCATCATCATCATTGTTATTGTTATTGTTGTTGTTGTTCTTGTTGTTGATATCAGCATTATTATTATTATGATTATCATTATATTAATACCGATGA
>NW_004797391.1:252777-253937 GCF_000002075.1 Aplysia californica
TGTGTGTGTGTGTGTGTGTGTGTGTGTGTGTGTGTGTGTGTGTGTGTGTGTATGTGAACGCGCAAGGGCGCGGGCGCGAATGTGTGTGTAACCTATGTATGAGGGCCTTCCTATAGACGCACATAGGTCACTTCGAAATCATAGCACTTCACTCTGTGTGATGAGTAAATGGATAGAAGAAAAAGGAGAAAAGAAGGCGGAAAAAATATACATAATATTTTCTTCTTCTTCTATCCCGTAGTTGGGGCAACCGTGGGGGCACCACTGCCTCTGAAAACCAGCTCTCCCCTCCTAATTTTGTCCTCTGCTTTCCTCAGATTGTCACCCATCGTTTTTCCTATCCTCTCTGTAATATTGTCCTCCCATCTCCTTCTCTGCCTTCCTCTCTTCCTCTCTTTCTCTTTCTCTTTCCTATTACACATAATATACCAAGACAAATATTACATAACTACACTGAATCATAAATGTCCATGAATATCATTAATGGCATCTATCAAGTTATGGTTAGATTTTTAAGCAACTCCACACAAAATTCGTGAGTTAGTCCATTTCCGGAAGGGATGTTATTTGGGTGTGTGTGTGAGGGGAGTGGGGGGGGTTCGAGTATCCCCACCTATCTACCATGACACTTTATCCCAGTCAGCCAGGGATAAGTCCGGTCAAAATGGCGCCCCCTCTATGATATCTTAATTCTGTAAATGTGGGCGTGAAAGATTGACAATCAATCACAAATGGGTTATTCCACCATCTGACGGGCTGAATCTCCTGTTAAGGTTCTGTGAGTCCCTGAGTCTCACTCTGCCATCTGGCAACAGTTACATGTGAAAGCCGCCTATTTAATCATAATACATTTTATTGCGTCGTATTTTTTCTAGGTAGTTGCCCCCCTATTACTCCAAAGTTCATTGCTTTTTAGTGTCTGTGCAATTATCTGATAACTGCTTATCATAGGCGACAATTGTGTAGCAATAGAAAACGGCATTTGTTTTTGTTTTTCTTATATTTTAAATTTTGTCTTGTTTTGTTTTGTTTTTGTTGTTTTTTGTTTTTTGTTTTTTGTTTTTTGTACCGGCCAGCTTGACCTTCAAGAATAGTTACCACCCAATTCCAGAGCATAACATTAAGTCAGTTTATTACTAAGCTTATTACTATTATTATTA
>NW_004797391.1:254037-259037 GCF_000002075.1 Aplysia californica
ACACACACACACACACACACACACACACACACACACACATTCTATGTCTTCTACAAATTTAAACCTTGAATTAAGCACTCTGTATTTCGAAGACAGGTCAATGCGCGCCAATGTTTCTAGGTTTGAAATGTCACTGGCATATTCAAAACGGGTGTAAACAATAGAAAAACGTAAATTAAAGCACATACCTGTATAAATACAGAAATTTCGGACACTTTTGAAAACGCTGCTTGATCCGACGACAAAAGCCAAGAAGTCAGTGACTGTTGGAGAGAGACAAAGAAAACTGAAAGTTTCTATTTTCTATTCACCGATTGCATTGTAAATGAATCCCAGTAGAATTCAAATCAGCGGGTAGTATGTTTAATTGTTGTTGTTTTTTTATTGTGTGCATGTTGCAGTGTGTGTTTTTGCGCCCATAAAAGGGCACATTGCACTGCATGATTCTCAGGAAGATGAGATTGCTTCAGAATGCTATCGGGTCTGCTGAGGTACTTATGTAGATTGCAAAACGCATATAGAGCTTTTTGAGTGGGAATTTCACTACACAAATGCTATTTATTATTGTTATCATAATTATTGTTATTGTTGTTTTTGCTGTTCTTGTTCTTGTTCTTGTTATTGTTATTGTTCTTGTTCTTGTTCTTGTTCTTGTTATTATTGTCATTATTGATTGTCTGTCTGATCTTATAATCCAGGAACAGGTTCTACGAAGTTCCTGAACACAATGATGTGTCTCATTTTGCCCACTTCCTACCCGTCAACCCCCAAAAATGCCTTTCTGCCAATCCCCCTTTCCACCTGAGTTCGAAGATACCATCCACAGATGTATCTTTTACAATTTCGTTTCTATTTTCTCTTAACGTCCGTCATTCAATCGGAATTCGTTTATCAATTTCATTAAATTAAATTAAATCAAAGTAATGTGGCTCACTACAAAATGCAGTAGCTCTAAAAGTGCGTCAATCACAAGTTGCTGTGCAAACCCTCTCCCCCCCCCCTTCCCCCCTTCCCTCCCCACCCCTAACGGAGAATTCTTTAAGATGGATTGCTTTTGTAATGTTCTCAACGCCCTTTACCAATCTCTCTCTCTCTCTCTCTCCCTCTCCCCCCCCCCTTCCCCCCTTCCCTTTTTCTTCACCCCATGTACTTGTACTTCTTTGACATCATGTAACTTTTTCTTGCCTCACACGTTCGACTAATATCTTTTTTTTCTTTTTTTTTTTTTTTTGGGGGGGGGGTCGAAGGTTTAGTAGATCTTTTTGAAAACTTTGTTCTGTTTCCCAGTGGTGTTTCATCTCTTATTGTGTTTCTGAGAGAGGGGGGAGAGGGTGTTGATCTTTCTTAGTTGATCAAGTACATTACCAAATAAATACGTTCCCCTTTTTTATAGCGAGCTGTATTTATAATAATCACAGTTTCTGAGTTTCTGTTGCACTGAGTCAATGGGCTAATTGGGTTGTATATTTAAGTGACCAATTTCCCAGGAATGGTGCTATGTCGATATTTACTGGTTTGGGCGTATGGTAAAAGTGCAGCCTAGCCTGATATTAACATATTGTCGCACGTTACTGTATGGGGTTAATAATCTCTTTCAATGCGTTCTTATCAGTGAAACAAGACCCCTTATTTTAACGGCAATCTGCAGAAGAATTGAGAGGCACGATGGCAGAGAATCTTGCACTTTTCCCAAACTACCAAAGTTAAAGAACGCCCCTTTGAAGATTCAAACTACTGTCGTCCACAGGTTAGTCTAGCACAGCATCAATAATTATTGAGCAAACGGCATGCCCTAAACTACCTGTGTGGATATGAAATAGTCAAGTTCCTGGCTTTGGACTCAGAGGATATGAGTTAAGTTTGTTTTTTGTTTGTTTGTTTTGGGGTTGTTGTTTTTTTAGTTGGAGTTTTACGGCACTTGCAACACGATAAGATCATACCGTGTCGAAGATTGGAGGTATTGCATGAGAGAAACGAACACAAAAAGGAGAATTGGAAATAAGGACAATGGATATGTGATAGGAAAGAATTGAGCAACACACTAGAGCACAGTACTTACACCCTCCAACCACCCACGGAATTCAATTAAGATTCCTACACGAGGGAAAGACGGGTTTTCAAGTATCTCTGTTTTATTCTAGCGATTTAACATGTAGTGCCCATCCACTGCCCGGGTTGGTCTACGAAGTTAGGTTGAAGCAGCCCATCCCTCTCTTATCTAAATTGTGTTTGAAGACCTCGTGTCGAGTGAGAGTGGGGGGGGGGGCATGAAACATAAACTACACATAAACAGTTATTATTATATCGTCATAATGATGAATGATGACTCTTCCGTTTATGGAGGGGAAAACCAAGTCAAAATGGATACTTTCAAGCTTAAGCTCAGGATTATTTGAGGTTTCCCGTTCCACAACTGAATTGCCTTTCAGCGTCCCGTTTATCAAGTTCTTAACTTGCCAAATAATATAATTCTGATTGTTATTTTCTCTTGACTAGCCGCATTTCTTTTTTCAAGAAAAAAATCCGTGTTTGTATTTTGCTTATACTTATACCATATTTCCATTTTTCATCTCTGGATGTGGCTTTGAGAATTCCACACGGAAGATGAATACGGCATCTAAAACTCATTTAAACATATTTTTAAAAATCCATTTTTATTGAGTACTATGTAAAAATTTAGTACGTCTCAGAGAGCTTTTTTTTTGTGTGTGTAGTTTTTTGGCCTTAATCTGCTTGTACAATATCCATGCGCCGTAAATGTCCCTTTCGTTTTGTATCTTACAGCAGAGGGTTCGCAGAATAATTGTCCATCCGCGGGCGTAGATTGTTTCACACGTTAATAAAATTTAGTGGCTTTATTTTGCAGAATCATAACAATTAAAAACGGTTCACCTTTCCATATTTCATGAAACCGTGTTTTCAGTAGAAACTAACTTTTAGGCCTTCATGTATTTTTAACGAATCCCAAAATAGACTTTTGCGAACACAGTTCTTCCTTTATGGGTCGTTTTCCTTTATGGGTCATTTTCCTATATGGGTCAAGCACATGAAGAACAATACCATGTTCGATTTTTCCTTATTGATCGTCACATTATTGTGCTGGCTGAGGTGGTATAATTTTATAAATTCTAAGACCTAGCACTATAAAAACCAGCATCACTCCAGAAAAAAGAAAAAAGTAAGTTCAAATATTATGTTTTCCAATTATATTGTATTCGTCTTAATTTATCTTTCAATCTAATTTTCTACTTTTGTTGAAATGAAATGGTGAAATAGTATAATTTAATGCCCTTTTCAGCATTGTAAGGCTATTTAAGAGTCGGAACTTCCAAGTTTAACGTCCATCCCCGAAAGGACCGATCCAATTGGGAAATTCATGTAAAGTTCCTTTGTCTAGGACTCAACGTCGGACAGAGCTACGGCTCGAGCCAGTTTTGTCGAGTATTTTGAGGTTTTCAGATAAGTTTGATGTCTCAATAGGTTCATCTGGGCATAAAAGACTTGCGCTTTGATTCACAGAACGAACAACAAGTTTTAGCTATCTTCTCTTCCGTAATATCAGACATCTTAAGTCAGAACGTTTGGCCTTTATCAATGTCTCTCGACGTGTAAACGATGTGTTGATATTGATAGGAAAGATTGTGGTCTTTTTGTCTGATTAAAAACACAAAATCGTCCGAGACCCTTGATCCTTCAGATTAACTCTGGTATATTGGGGGGGGTGGGGTATCCCGGATGCAAAGAGTTAGAGTTACACATAGTTAAATGAAAAATAGAACACCGGCTCATTGTTAGTGGGTATTGGACACGAAAGTCAAAGAAAGAAATGAAGGATAATTAAATAGGTTACTGCAAAATAAACCCCCCAAAAAACGAGTTTAACAGTGGATATAGTAGGGCTTTCAATATCGATCAGCTCCGTATTGGAAACCAGTCAAGTTTCGTCCCTTACTGTCAATTAATGCACTTTTGTCGGACATGGATGGTTGGCGGTACCCAGAGCTTTGTTTGAAATGTTCACGAAAGCTGAAAGCAGAGCCAATAAAGTGTACCTTGGTAACAAAAGAGGTATACGGTTGGTGAAACATAAAAAAATTATTCAGCCATTCAATTCTTTAGTTTGCCATTGAGTCCTTTTTTAATTCACAGCTCATATGAAATATAGATGTTTGCGCAATTGTCAAAATGCCGACTTCATAATACTGTCTTTTTCGTTGACGTAAATATTGGGATTTGCTTTTTTGACTTTGTCCCAATTAGATATTGATGAAACATTCGGGTTTAGTGCTTTTGGGTTTTCCAATTTATAGAAGAGTTATCAATTGTTCAAAGGGCAGCGTATAAGCTGTAAACTAAACCGATCAGATTACATTAATCTGAAAAAAAATGCACTTAAACGTAATGTGTTCTCCATCGATGCGAGGTTTTCGAATGTTACATATCAAAGTGGGTGTGAACTTTTCGAACTGGCAATAAAACCGTTATTACAACGGAGACAGCTTGTTTTCATTATCCTTGTTTACTGTAACTAATTGATGGCATCAGAAGCAACAATAAATGGGCATCTGTAAATAGAGCGGATCGGTCAACTTCTACAATGAGGTGAAGAATATTTGTTAAGTTGGATACTACAAGTTAGCAGAAAGAAGGAGATACTCAGTATAATCATCAATCCACTTTCCGCTTATAGCAGAGATTGTTCTCTCATACATGAAAATCGATACCCTGGAGCTAGGTTGCCCCAAAGAGTCTGGTTGCTCAATGCATCCGCGGAGACAAAGTTACACGATTCGCTTGCAGCAATCAAACAATGTTCTTATTGGACCAGCAGTCAACTACGTCACTTTGTTTGAAAGATCGATAAGGCGTCAGTTTCTGGTACGTCCGCCTGTCACCTATTGTTTACCTTTGTCAAGATGAAGACTCGAAAGACTTGCCTCTTTGTACATTCGAGCACCGCGGACGTAAGTTCTTCCCTGGCCACTGAAGCGCGCCAGTTT
>NW_004797391.1:264037-269677 GCF_000002075.1 Aplysia californica
AACGCTTACAGCACCTGCCATTGAATGTGAACCCGTAGAACAAGAAGTTTTGTGTCTTTTATATGATATCCGGAAATGTTTTTGGAACAACGATTACGTCGAAGACTATGTACAGGCTTTAGAGAACAACCTGTTATGTGTTCGAAGCGATTTTTCTGATCTTATCCATGTAGGTAAAACAAACGATGCTGTAGTGATGTTAAATAATTGTGTTAAAAGCCCAGCCGATTGTATGCAATCTACAGATGTTAAAAGGTTCAAAAAGTGTACCTCCCAACCACCATGGTTTGATAAAGAATGCTATTATGCAAAAAGGCAAAGATACAAAGCATTACGTGAATTTCCTATTTCGAACTCAAATGAAGCATTAGATAACTACCTCGCGTTGAAAAAGAAAATTTAAAAAACCCTGTAATTTTTTTTAAAATCACAGTATACAGAATTACAAACTCAAATTCTTATTCAGAATTGTTTGAAGCGCAATTCGAAAGATTTTTGGAAACAAGTCAATATCCTTCAGTGTAAAAACCCGGTAACAAAGAATACTATTAGACCCAGAGAATGGCATGTCTATTTTGAGAAATTTTGCTAAACCCCTCTCGAGGTCTGGTGGTAACGCCAATGGAAATGAAGAGTCAAACAGCTTGAACTCATCTGTTTCCTTACACTGTCATGCCTCCCCTTGTGGTGAGCCAGGTGATTTGTTAAATTCACCCATTTCAAGAGACGAAATTGTATTGGCTATAAATAATTTAAAATCTAGCAAGTCTTGTGAACCTGACGGCCTATCCAGAATTTTACAAATTTGGTTGCCAGGACCTGGCTGAATTTCTTCTATCTCTTTTCAATTCAGTTTTCTTCACATGCAACTATCCAGAGGAGTGGACCAAGTCTATGATATTTAGTTGGCACAAAAAAGGAAACATAAATGATGTAAATAACTATAGGGGCATTAGTTTACTAAATGTTCTTGGTAAATTATTCTCATTCATATTGAATAGAAGACTGCAACAATGTTGTGATGAAGGTAACCTCATCCCTGAATCTCGGGCCGGTTTTAAAACGAAATTACTCTACAATAGATCATATATTTCACCTAGATCTTTAGTCCAAAAATATATCTCCAAGCCTGGCGAAAAGTTCTAGGTTTTGTCGACAGTTTTAAAGCATTTGACTGGGGTGGCAGAGAAAAGCTTTGGACAGAATTGAGAAGTCTTGGCTGTTCTGGACCAATGTATACCATTTTGAAAAATATGTATCAAAGTTCTCTTTCATGTGTTAAAGTCTGTTTAGATGAACGAGGATCCATGAAATCTTACATTACTGAATACTTCCAATGTGCATCAGGTGTAAAACAAGGCTGCATACATAGCACTATATTATTTTCTTTGTTTATATCTCAATTTGAAAAACACCTTTCAGATTCAAATACCCATGCTATACGGGTATTGCCCAATGATAATGATTTTATTTTAGGTTTAATGTACGCTGATGACTGAAGCCTTTTTGACGACAGCGTCAGAGGTTTACGAAAGAAAATCAATGTGTGATATGATTTCTGCCAGATGTGGGGTTCAAAAGTGAATACAGAGAAAAGTAAGATTGTTGTTTTTAGAAATGGAGGCTATCTCAAAAGATCTGAGAAATGGTATTTGGAGGATAAGATCTTAGAGACAGTAACCTATTATAGTTACTTGGGCATTTCATTTTCATCGCGTCTATGCTGGAGACGAACGCTGCAAGATTGAGCTTGTAAAGCTCAACGGATTGTTTCTTGAACAAGAAGGCTTTTCGGTTCTTACCAAGAATTGAATTTCGAACAGCAAACAACATTTTTGATATAAAGATTAAACCAATGCTGCTTTATGGCTCTGAAATTTGGGGTACCAAAAATTGAGACGTGATTGATAATGTTCAGGTTAAGTTCTGGAAAGCCTTTTTGTGTCTTGGCAAAACTACACCCAAATGTTTAGTTCTAAGAGAAGTGTGAAGAACCAACTGTGTTCTGAGATTACATTCATTGTGTCATTAAATTCTGGTGCAGACTTATACACTTAGAAAATGGCAAATATCCAAAGAAATGTTACACATGCAATTATATCGTTATATTTCGTGAACAGGTCAGAGTCAACTGGGCTACGGAAGTTAAAAACCTATTATTTTCCTTGGGCTTTGGGTATGCCTGGCTTTCTCAAAATGTTGGAAGTACTAGACTCTTTCTCAGTGAAGTAAAAAGTAGACTTGTTGATCATTTTGCGCAGAATATAGAGGAAGAAGTCTGTCGCAAGTGTAATGTTTTCTCTCTTACAATTCCGTTTCAAGACACTGCTGAATATATCACCAACCTCCCACGGTATTGGAGCAGAAGAGTCATAGCTTTGTTAAAAACCCATAGCCTTCCATTAAATAATAATCTCTATCGGTGGATAATTAACTAATTCGGGGGGTAGGTGGGGGGGGGGGGGCTCTCGTGGCCTAGAGGTTAAGGTGTTGGCCTCTCATTCAAAGGTCCCGGGTTTGAATCCGGGTAGCGACCAAAAAAATGTATTCTCTAAAATTGTCTCCTTTCACCTCCTTTCCTGCTCTCTAGCAATGTTCTGTTGTCTGATTTCATTTCCACTTTCTGCCCCCACCCCCTCACCTCCTTTGCCCCCTCCTCTGGGCTCCTGACTCTCTCTGCAGCCTTTCTACTACTACTCCTTGGCTCCTCCTTACTGCTATCTTTCTGCCACACCCATGATCTTCTGGTAGGAAAGATCTACACCTAGCCTTCTCGAATAAGGGCAAAAAATCTCGGAGGGCCCGTGTGCAAGTTGCGCACCTTAAAGATCCCTTGGTGGTCTAGAATCGATAAGAATAGGCTTCGGCCGCCACCCGGGCAAAATTCAAAATTTCCTACCAACTGAAAATATTAGGTGTGTCCGCGCGCTCATATGACCTTATGCAGTTGCGAGCGCCGTAAAACACTTTACAAAAACAAACAAACATAACTAATTCGCCCTTATGTGAGAGGTGTAACTCTCATGAAATTGAAGATGAATTTCACTTTATTTTCTACTGTTCACACTTTGTCCATCAAAGGAAATGGTTAATCCCTCTCAGCCTGACTCGGCCCAGTGACAAAATGTGCAATGTTTGACCCATGATAAGAGATATTTGCACAACCTGTACTTATTCATTCTGGAAACTTTACTTATCAAATGAGTGTTCTATGTGATGTGGTGTGGGCCAATGGCCTTAAACACTGAATAAACTTACTTACTGTTAAATTTTGACTCAGACGTTGTATGTCTCAAGGGTTGGGAAAGAGAATTACCAATGTTTTTACGTTGTTGTTGTTTTTTTTTTAACTCTTATTTTGTTTTTGTTAATTAAAGAGCGAGCTGGTCGGGAGGAGGGTGGAAAACAAGGGGGTGGGAGGGGGTTGAACTATTCATAATTATGAATAAGCATTCAGTCTTTAAATAAATAATTTTTTCGATGGGGGGGGGGGGGAATCCACACGAGACAACAGTTCACGCTCGCAGGGCAGGAATAAACAATTGTTTCCCTTGCTCTGTCTGTGTGTCTTCGCTTTCATTGTTAGGGTTATGCTAACGGCAGGTGAAGATCAAAACAATCCAACACACAGCACAGTGAGTAAATGAGCGCTGTCAGCATAACCGATGCGGAAGTCCTGGTTGCCTGGTAGAGGTCAAGTGGTTGTTGTGTTCGGTTATTGGTCAGCTGGTGGAAAAAAGGGGAACTTACTGTATTCTAAATTATCTTCTACTCAGTGTGCAGCTAGTTGTATTGTGGAAGTCTGTGTCCAGCGAGCTCACTGATTCCCCTTTTGGGAAGAGAGTATTTTGATATTGCTCTAATTCGTGCTCATTTGTGTTTCTTTTTTTTCCCTTCTAGTTTCACGGAACCTGAAACATGCGCCTGGTATCGAAAGGGAGAGAATCAAGCTTCTGTTTATCAGGGCTGGTCATGGATGAAATATTCTTGCGGTTCTTTGCCTCTGCTTAGCTGAGACTGTTGTCTGCGCCAAGAAATGACAACGTGAAAGTGATGACAGTCTATTTTCCGGACATAATATTTACTCAGCTGTATACGTCTGCTCATCATCTGTTCATTGATATTACATATATTCCAAAATCATGACGACAAATCGAGTGGTCACTCTAAACATCGGGGGGTCAGTGTTCTCCACCACAGTGTCCACCCTCCAGTCGCTCCCTCACACACTTCTGGCAGAGCTAACTGACCCCAGCCTGGCTGTTGACCCAGTAATTTACGACAACGACCTATCTTGCCATTCTCCCTCACGAACTACGCTGTCGTCAGCGCCGAACTCACCGAGGTCTTCTCCTCAGCCTGAGGACTCCCAAGTCCTCAACAGCGGCGACCACCGCCATGTTGGAGAGAACGACGAAAGCGGCGATAAAAACGTACATTCAGCCCGTGCTAAAACACCGACCTACATTGCTAATACCCCTCGCAGCCAAACCAATCTCTCCGATATTGAGTTTCGTTTCCCTCAGCAAGGTGATCACAAAAGATCGAATTTTATCCACATCAAAGACGAAGACGACAACCTGTACGGCTTGGACGCCCTATCTTGTTATGACGCAGCGTCCACGAGCCCACGTCCTCACAAAGAATCAAAAGCAGGAACGAAAATCTCGGCTCCGTCGGCCGTGAAGAAACCTTCGAGAGTGACAAACGTCTTTGCGAATAGTCCCCACCCTTTGCTGGACGTTCACTCGCCTAAAACTTTGTTCATAGACAGAAACCCCGTTCTCGTGCCCTATTTGCTAGATGCCTATCGCCTCGGACAGCTGCACTTGCCATCCAACGTCTGCAGCATGTCCATACGTGAGGAGCTCAAGTTCTGGAAAATGTCCGAGGATATGATCAGGTGAGCGTTAAGATAAATCTATTATTTCGCTTTTGCCCCCCCCCCCCGGATAAAAACAACTGATAAAACAAAAAAAAACAAGGAAGAGGGATTTTGTCGGTCAGCTGTTAATATGTACTAAGTTCTAAATTTTGAAAATTTAAAAGAAATGCAGTTTCTCATTCTGTGGTACAGGTTGCAAGCAAGCACTAAAACAATATTTTTTTGTCGAATTTCATATTCTAAATGCTGAAAAAGCAAGACAAAAAGCATTATGTAGGTTCAGTTATTAAAAGAATGAAACAGTTTTCTCCCTCTCCTGTAAAGTATTGCTTTCTGGACTTAGCGCATTTTTACGGCTTGTCAGCGTTCAGTATGTGCTTTACACCCCTATCGACATTATTATTGATTGCTTAATATGATGGAAAGCTCAAATCTTGCCTGTCAGAGCCGACTTGGGCCGAGAGAGATACAACCTCCCAGTAGATAGACGGAGATATTCGATGAAAATCATACACAAACGGGGATTGAACTCGTATCTTCTGCTTGTAGTGGTGGAGAACCTAATCACTACATCACAGACGTCGGTGTATTCTGTTGAGAATACAATACACTCAACACAATCCTGATGTCAAAGCCATATCAGAAAAAGGGATGACCTCGATTGCGTGTTCTTGTGTTTTCAATCATGAACACGCACACATGTGCACGCGCAAACACACACACACACACACACACACACACACACACAAACACAC
>NW_004797391.1:269999-286326 GCF_000002075.1 Aplysia californica
GGGGGGGACAATTTGCTTACGTCGTAAAGAGCTGAACTTAAGCACTTTCTGTTTGTTTGATATGCATTCGAATAATACTTTCTGTCTTTGGAGAAGAAAAGGCCTGTTCTAACAAACACTTGGCGGGCGCTCAGATGGGATTTGCTCCTTCTTTCCCATCACACATACACTTAATGAACATCTATCGTCCTTATCTGTCCTTTTTTTCTTTACATGTTACTTCTTGTAAAACGTCTTATCTTCGGCACTTACATGGCCAATTTGTGTTGCCAGTTCCGTAAAACTGTTGTTAAAGAAATAACAACTTCGCCACCATTACTTGTACTTAAAGGGGATTCACTGTTTTAATTTTTGCAGCTCATTAGCTAGTATCGAGAGGTGACTTATTGAGGAGTTGGGATATGTGAAATATATCACGGTAAATAAAGAGATACACGTAAATAGATTATAGCTTCCCCTGCTTTGCCGAAATATTTTTGGGGGAAGCAAATACGGTAAGATCACCAGTTAAAATGACGACAACAACAACAACAACAACAACAACAACAACAACAACAACAACAACAACAACAACAACAACAACAACGACAACGACAACAACAGCAACTACAACTATAGCAATAAACATGATCAGATAAGCACAAACTCACTCGTAAACGCATACAAGTGACAAAACTAGTATACATGCGAACAACACACTGGCTTGCTGGCACACACACACACACACACACACACACACACACACACACACACACACACACACACACACACACAAACACACACACACATACACACACACGCGCAAACACGCGCACACACACACACACACACACACAGTCACACACACACACACATACACACATACACACGCAAACACACACACACACAGTCATCATACACATGCACACATACACACATACAAACTAATAAACAAACACACACACACACACACACACACACACACACACACACACACACACACACAAGCATGCATACATGAGCACGCACACCCAGGCAAACAGGTTAACTTAAAAGAGGATAATATTGGTTCGCCTTGCGCAAAAAACGATTACGTTGAAATCACTTAAGTTGGGACGATCACTAAAATTTTATCTTAGGGGAATACCAAAGCAGCGCAGTGAAAAAAAATTGTCTTGTGGTTGTTGACCCCGTCTTTTGCTATACATTTACCAAAATAGCACTATTTAAGGAGGCAGGGCATAAACTGTACTAAAACAGCAGGCCTGAGCATCAGATGCTTTGTTTTCTTCAAATTAGAATGTGTGGACAGAGAAATCAACCAAACGTTTACGAAACTGCGGACACGGTTGTATCTTTAACTCAATAACATTTTAAATGTGGTGTTAAGGCACGGGGCTGTTGCGCACAGGAGACCCGAGTTCGATATCCCAGTAGGGGGAGCATTTTTATCGAGTTTCTCCGTCTTTCTGTTGGGATGTGGTATTTCTTTCAATCCGGGTTTGCCCTGACAGACAGGGTGGGAAGCCTGTTTTCTAAATGATCTAAAATGTGTCCATTGGAGGGTAAAAACTTCTAGATTTAGAATGAAAAAGGACGAGAAACGTTAAGGCAGCCTAAGAACCGTAGTATGTTAATTCAACCAATGTTGAAATAGGCCCTCCCCTTAGTGTTGTTTAGGAACATAATTTTAATTTTTTTTTATTTGAGGGGTGCTAAATTAGTATTATTATCATTGATTGTACGTTTTAATATATTATTATCACTGTGCTGTTTTGATATACACCCTTCTATAAAGACGCATTTGTATATGGTTGGCGGGTGCTCTGGTGTGGTCTGCTTCTTCTTTCCTATCAAACATCTATCGTCCGTATATCTCTTCTTCTGTTCTTTGTATGTTACCCAAAATTTGCGTTGCAAGTGCGGTAAAACTCTTACTAAAACTTTTTGTTAAACCAAACGTTTCTCCGTTTTTCTGCTGGGACGTTGCATCCAACTCAGCTTGGGTTGGTTGGACCTGACGTGTAGAGTCGTAGCAATCTCCCTCACATATCGCAACTTCAAAATTACAAAATTCTGACATTTTTGGCTGTTTTGAGTTACTACTAAGACCACGAGGTAAGAAACCAAATGTTCTATATTTTCTACCAAAATTGTGAGTTTATTCGGGGTCGTTATCAAGATATTAAGAGAGTTGCATTTTAAAAAAGCTTAACATGTTGTGAAGCTCAAACTTTTTAGCGTCAAAGTTATGAAAACTAGGTATTGAGCAGATAGAACTTGTTCATTCTAAGGTACGATGTGTTGTCGAAATTCAGTGGCGAAGCGTCTATATAATTAAATAATCACTGCTTCCCTTCCTAATTTTGAAACTGTGAAGGAGTCAAATTCACCCGTAGGCGTAAACCTCATAAATTAAATGTAAAAAGACGTTCATAATCACCAATGAACAATAGAACAATAGACTAAGCCTGTGCCCAACCTTCAAAACTGTTTCATTGCTACAGAAATAGCCTGTTCAGCCCTATCAGGCCACTCCATAAGTAGTCACAAGTTTTGATTAAGTAAGCTTAAAGTGAGGCTGGAAGAGTCTACCAAAAGAGTTGGAGGGAACATGTACGCAGCACTCAAAACTGTTTCATTGCCACATATACCCTGTTCACCCCCTTCGACCCACAGTTATAAGCAGTCACATGCGCTGACTATGTAAGCTATCTATTACACTGGTCGAGTCTACCTCACAGATGTGAGGGGAACGAACTCCTAATATATCTTGACTGCTGCGAGTGCTTGTTTGTTTTTTTTCCCTCGACTTTTTAACGTCCTAAAATCAGATCGTGACCTCGATTATGACACTGGCTCCTGGCTGTGAAAAGCTAGACAAAACCAGACAAATGTGAAATAGAAAATTAATAATTGGTATGTTCTACCAAAGAGTTTAGACTGTCTGGTATAACATGTCATAGTAGTACTAACATCTCTGGTTCTTTCCTTGGTGTTCGTGTATTCAGATCTAAAGTTAAATTTAAGGTTAGTTAGAATAAATATTTAATGAAATACTTTCCCGATTATTTTAGCGGTTGAATATGCATACAACATGAATTCAGAATTTGTTTTCATTCACATCACAACTCAGTGTTGCCGCCTCGATTAAGATTCTTGTGTGAGTGTGATATCCCCAGGCTCTATCTGGTCCCATCTCACTTTGATTATCCTTTCAAACAAGTCAGCCTTCGCCTCTGGCCGAGATTGTGTCGTCGGGGACTTCAAGCGTCTACAATTACGTTGCTTTATCTTTATTGAGAAAGAAAAAGAGTAGCAATTCCTTAACTTGTCCTGCTGTCCCACACCATCGATCGCCTACCCAGGAGAGCCATTCTGCTCTTTTTCCTTTTAAGATAATTTGTAAGTTGGCTAGAAAATGTGTCAACGTGATAGTAATAATTATGCTTCTAGGGGGGAAACGGGAAAAGGGAAAATTATGTGGAATTCAATTATGATGATTAGGTAGAGGGGGAGGCTGAGGAGGAGAAGGAGGAGGAGGACGATGATGATGATGATGATGATGATGATGATGATGATGATGATGATGATGATGATGATGATGATGATGATGATGCATAAAATCTACTTGTACATAGTTCTTCTTGTTTAGTCCGATCTTCTTAAATGTTCATGATGATGATGATGACGACGAAGACGACAACGACGACGATGATAAAGACGTGCTCGATTAATCCAGATTTTACTTTACTTCTTCGTCTAGCAACCATCCTGCTCATATTCCATGAGCCCTTCCTGAAAAAAAAGAAAGAAGTTCAGTTCGTGATCGTGAAGATTTTGTTACGTTCAGAAGGTTGAGTTTCCGGGCACAAAGAGAACCGTTTTGCGCTCGGCACGCATTCTGAAACACGATCAGATCCTGTCGTGTGCGTTTTGTTTTTTCTCGCTGTGCCCGTGTTTCATAAATATTTCCAACTAAGAGATGCTGCAGATAATGAGTTCTTTTTTGTTTTTTGTTTTTTTTTCTTGGGGGAGGGGGGGGAGTGGGGGTTGGTTTAGTTTGGTTCGGTTTGGCCTTTGTTTGTTGTTGTTTTTTGTTTTGTTTGTTTGTTTTTTGTTGGGGGGGGGTTTCTGATCATTGGTGTAGGTTGAGGTACATGTTTTTATTTGGTGGTGATACTCTTACTTGAGAATATTGGCAGCAGCAGACGCATCAGCAGCAATCACGCTTACAAAATGGCACGTCTCATTGTTGCTACGTTTGAGATATAGGGGAAAAAATAAGTTATTTTTCATCTAATAATGGTAAAACTTACCAAGCGTGTTTCTTTTGTGACTGTTAGCGCATTTTTATTTTTATTTAACCAAAAGATAGCCGAAGATAGCCGAAGATAGCCGAAGATAGCCGAAGATAGCGATATGGTACGGCCAGACAAAATGAGAAGCTAGTTGCGTTTTGGCACAACTCTGAGTTACGTCATTATGCCAGCGCAGTGACGTATTGCGGCTGTTGGGTGTGGAATATTTGTGCGGAGAAATTTTTTACTAATATTTCGGTCTTTTTGTTGTGACGTTGTACGCTTCTTTCTCCTAGCAAGAGTTGGTCCTGACAGGCAGGGTCGAATCCCGCCTCTTAAATTTATCTTAATTGTGTCGATGGCGGCACAAAAACTTCACGCTCTTTCCAAACTTATCACGTGAGGCGACTTGCAAGAGTTCTTCCATTCTTCTTAGCAAGGTTTTTGAACATGGAATTTCCTTTGAGAACTAGTATATCTAGTTCTCCTTGATGTTGAACATAGGTTTTAGTACCAATATAGTACCGATCATGTCCTCTTGTCCTGCATCTCTTTCTTGCTTATATTTGAAGAATCCATACAGCCTAGGTTGGTGTTAATTGTAAGCGGCCGGCCTCCAAAATTATATGAATTGTATCTGTGGAGGCGCAAAACACTTAAATGACCATATAAACTTTCTCGCCGGAGATCAATAAAGTTTCATTAATTAATTCATTCATTCATTCATTCATTCATTCATTCATCCATTCATTCATTCAGGAATAGCTTTTTAATTACAAAAAAATAAAACTTTTTGACCATCAAGACCCCAGAGAGATAGGACGTTGGAAGCCATTTATGAGGCATCGTGGCGGAATCCGATGGAATCTAATGAAATGGGGGGGGGGGGGGGGGAACTAGCGTTTTCCTGCGGTTTGGCGATTCTTATCGATTTTTTTTTTTTGGCTCGACGCCTTTTAAGCCCATATAAAAGCATATTAAAGTTGTGAATTTTACTGATTAAAGGCCCAAAATAAATGTACATTTTCAGTTTCCAAAGACTCTCAAGCTTTAGAAGTTACCAAACTTTGGCGGCCATTTTCTCGCTAATTTTACCTCTAAAGCCAGGTGACCCCCCATCTCCTTTAATTGCAAGTAGCTCAACTTCTATTCAAGATAGGTGGGTGTTTTTTAAATCGAAAGCAAGGCAAATGAACAATCTTTAAGATGATACCAACAACTCCACATGCTCCAAAATTGACGAGCACCTGATTTCACCACGTCGTGACACATTTCTCCATGATACACCTCTCTGCGTGGATCCTGTATTCTGCTCAGTCCAAACTGACCTTTAGATACAGGCAGGATCTACTCAACCCGTCCCCCGTGATCGAAATTATAATATTGATCACGGCGTCTAATCGCGAGCTGGGTTTTATCTCACACTAACTCAAATGTCCAACAGATGAGATTTTTTTTAGTCACAGCTATTGAGTTATCCATAAAATGTCTGTTTGAGTGTGTACACTGCCGTCTGTGGTGTAGAGGTTTGGAGACCCGAGCTCGATTCCCGAGCAGTGAGCATTTTTATCGAGTATGTCAGTCTTTCTGCTGGGTTGGTGTGTTCCTCTCAGTCCGGGTTGGCCCTAACATGCAGAGTCAGAAACCCGCCTCCAAAATGGCCTAAATTGTGTCGATAAGGGTGTAAAAACACCTGCGTTATTTTTTGTTCTTTTGATTTTGTACAAAATCCCTTTTAAGCGAATGGAATTCAGAGCTTTCAGAATTATTTTCGTTATAACCAGGAAAATGTTTAAAACGAAGTTGGTTTAAAGTCAAATAGCTGTTAGCTGGCCAACTATTTATACCATTATACTTGTCATCTGGTTTCAGCGAATGTTGCTGGAAGAACTTTCACGAAGGTCTCAACACTGTGGACGTGGTCAACAAGATACACAGGTCTCTACATGACCCCTACGACAATCACGAGAACAGGAAGAACCTGACTAGGGCGGGAAAGGTCTGGCTTGCTATGGAGAAACCTGGATATAACCGCTGGGCGAAGGTCTGGAACGTTGTTGTTGCTGTTGTTGTGTGTGTGTGTGTGTGTGTGGTAGCCTATCCGTTCGAAATGTTCGGAGCCCCGAAGAGTGTGCTCTTCGCCAGGGCCACTGCCTCCCTTGGGTAGCGGGTGAGGCAGTCCAACCTCCCTGAATCCTCCCCGAAGAGATGCCACCGCCGGGCCTCCGTGGCGGGGCATCTCTGCAGCCAGTGCTCCAAATCTTGGGGCTCCTCGCTGCACAATGGACATATTGGGTCCGATGTTTTGTCTATTCTATTTTTGTAGGCCCGAAGCCCAGAGAAATGACCGGTCCTGATTTTTGCCAGTAATGACTGGTCACTGCGGGACATAATTAGAGCCTCTCGTTTTAAGGAAAATGCCCTGTATACTTCCTTCGTCCGCGTGTGGCATATAGGGGGGTCTTTTGTAATTAGTTTTATCTGGGCGCACGCACTGTCATAAGTAATTTGGCGGCCTGGACCCGGCAGCGCTGTTGCCAGTTTGGCATTACTGTCAGCGAGATCGTTGCCGAGGATATCGCGGTGACCAGGGATCCACTGAATCGTGGGTTGAGGTATTGCATTATTTATGCGTAGTCGCAATTGGTCGAAGGATGGTGATGTTCCCACTAGTGCCATGCATAGTGATTGACTGTCGGTGAAGATAGCGACCGAGTTGGATGCATCGCACTCTTTGTCAATCCAGTCAATGGCCAATTCCAAGGCTCTCCTTTCTTCCTCGAAAGAGCACGTAAATATGGCGCCTTTCTCCCTCAATGTCTCGACAACGGTAGGGTTGGACGGGTTCCCCGTTGTGATGACGACTCCAGCGCCGCCGTCCGTTGTTCCTGCCCTAGCCGAGCCGTCAGTGTAGATATTGTACTGTGCGCCAAGCTCTCGTGCTCGACGAACAGCAGCGCTTTGAATCTTCCCACTGGAGTCACTCCTTCCGCTTATGCCGTACAGGTGGGGAAAAGTGATGTCGGGGTTGATTCCACGTTCCCAGGGCCTGGTTTCGAAGTAAGTGATGGGCCTCCTCTCGCAGTCGAACAGATGTGGGCTCTTTTTGCTGACGTCTTCGGCCCTTTTTCGGAAATCCCTGCGTCCTTTTAGGCGTCTGTGCACTTGTTCCGTTGCCGCAATTCGTCGAGGGTGGTCGTTGTTCAGTCGGAGGGCCTTCTCTCTTGATCGGAGACAGTTAGCATTTATGGTGGACTGAATGCTTGGGACCCCCGTTTCAGCTCGAAGTGCCTCGATCGGTGAGGACTGGACTTGGGTGGTAATCAGTCGCAGACATCTGTTTTGAATCACCTCCAGATTATTTATCAGAGTTTTGCTCAGCCACGGTTGCCAGCTGCTGCTCGCAAAGTTGAGAACACTTTGTATATGAGTGAGGTAGACCTTGCGTAGGTCTTCTTTCCTCCATCCCCATTTTGAGTGTGCTACAGCGCCGAGCATCCTCATCATGTGTGTGGCCTTAGCTATTACTGTCTCAACCTGTTTCCTGAACGTGAGCCTGCGGTCGAGTGTGACTCCCAGGAGTCTTGCGTAGGGCTCATACCTAATTGACGAATTATTTATCGTGATGCACGGCTTCCATTCCGAGTCAGATGTTGCGAGCGTGAAGAATGTTGTCTCGCTCTTTGAGCCGTTTAGCGTGAGTTTCCATCGCCTGCTCCAGTCAGCAACGATGTCCACCGCTCTTTGTGCCAGACTTTCGGCGTCTCGTGTCCTGCGTGATGAAGCGAGGATAGAGACGTCGTCAGCGTAGAGTGAAATTGTGAGATCGTCCGGAAGTAGTTTCGCCAGTTCGTCGATATAAAAAAGGAAGAGGATGGGTGCCAGGACCGAACCTTGTGGGAGACCTTGGTTCATTTTCCTGCTATTACCCAGTATTCCATTGAATCGGACTCTGGCTTGACGATTTTGAAGGAAGTCATTCAGCCATAAAACGTATGTATCTGGGATACCTCTGTCCAGGAGGGTGAGGAGTAGGCGTTCTCGCCAGACCGTGTCGTATGCCTTTGAAAAATCGAGGAGGACGAGTAGCGATTTTTCCTTCTTTTGGAAGCCATCGGAAATCTTCTGCGTAATTCTCAGAATTTGGTCTTCCACACATCTCCCCTTCCTGAAACCAGCTGTTGTTGTTGTTGTTGTTGTTGTTGTTGTTGTTGTTGTTGTTGTTGTTGTTGTTGTTGTTGTTACTTCTTTGTTGTTGATGTTGTTACTGCTGCTGCTTTAGTTGTCATAATTGCTACTGTAGTTGTTGTTGTTATTGTTGCTGGTTTTGTTGTAATAATTTTATTTGGTGGTTGTCGCGGTGATGCTGCTGCTGTTGTTGTTGCTGCCCTCTGTGTTATTGTTGTTATTATTGTCTGTTGCTTCTCGCATTGACAGTTGGTTTTGTTGAGAATTTCTGAGGCTGCTGCAATGATGGCTGTTGTTTCTGTACACCCCCCCCCTCTCTCTCTCTCTCTCTCTCTCTCTCTCTCTCTCTCTCTCTCTCTCTCTCTGTCTCTCTCTCTCTCTCTCTCTCTCTCTCTCTCTCTCTCTCTCTCTCTCTCCTTCTTTCTACGTTACCCTCTAGTAACACCTCTAATTTTCGGCACTTAAAAAACTCTTTATGCTGCAAGTGCTACAAAACTCTTTCTAAAGCCAAAACTGAACTTTCTCTCTGTTGTATATCTAGCTTTCAAAGGTGTAAAAAAAAGGGGGGGGGGAACGTTGGGGAAAAAGGGGGGGGTGGGAGTGTGAGGTGGCGAAGCACAGCGGCTTGTGACATGTATAAAAAAAACACTCTACGTTTCCGATCCCAGTCAATGACATTTGCTCCAAAGAGGAGACACATGGCAGGACATTGTCTAGGTTCAGCTTCACATAGCATGTTCACAGAAAAACAGATCGAATGTGAATGTGCTGTCAGCTTAGTGGGTCCGCTTTGAATTACGTTCCCGACAACACCAGTATTTTGTGGTGTAGCGGCTAGGCTCTTGGTCGTCACTCGCCAAAGTCGTGATTTTGATTCCTGAACGAGGGATGATATTCTTTTAAAATGTTAATCGAATGTCTATGTCAGGGAGCTGGGATGCTGTATCCCACTCAACATGGACAGGCAAGGTAAAATCACCCACCTCCTTAATTACCTAAATTGTTTCGATAAGGGCGTAAAGCAGAATAATAATATACATAATGAAAAGGAAAAGAATAATGTCCAGTTAAACCTGATTGTAATAGTATCTCCACATCTTCCACGACGGTATAAAAAAGCGAAGGAAAAAAAATAAAATAACGTCATCAACAATGTACTCACAATAATTGTAATAACTCGACATACTCACTGATTAAGATTTCAAGAAAAATGACTTTTGAGAAATTTTATTTTAAAAGAACAGTAACTGTAAGTGTTTTACGCCCCCATTGACACAATAGATCATAGAGGAGACGACCGGTTTGGATCCAGCCTGTCAGGGCCGACCTGGGCTGAGAAGAACTCGACGTCACTGCAGGAAGACGGAGATACTCGACAAAAAAATTATTCCTTCAAGGGAATCAAACTCACGTCCTCTGCGAGCAACACCTAAACCACAGGTGCCTGTAAGTTTGGGCTTAGGAGGCTTCGCTTTTCAAAAGGAGGTCTCATGAATGTGAAACAAAAGAGCACGTCATTCTTCAAAATTGTCCCTGTTAAGCGAAGCGCTTAAATTCGCTCAAATTGATGTCGCGGATATAATTAAGTATACCCTTCAAACCAATGTATTCGGCCTTTGTAGAGTAGTAGTTAGGCACTTTGCCATCACATATAGAAGACTTGATTTCGATTCCGTGTGGGAAATATTGTTATCAGGTACTTCCGTCTTTCCTCTAGGACGTTGTATCCCTCTCAGCCCGGGTTGGTCCTGTCAGATAGGGTCGAAGCCCGCCTCCAAAATAATCTACTTTGTATCAATGGTGGTGTAAAAAAAACACCTATACATTTTTTTAAAGAGCAAAATGAGTACACCTGAGAAGTGTCAAAAACCATCTGTTTCAGCTTATTAGCCGCAATATATCTGAAAAGTTATCGGTGGGTGGTTCTAGGGCGCAAATAGAAGATCCTACTTCTTTCCTTTCGCTCAGTTGTTTCTGTCTATCTACCTTGCTTCTTTCCTGCACTTAAATGACTATTATTGTGTCGATTTGCTTCTCTTTACTCAAACTCAAACTGAAAGGTTATCAACATAACAATATATTTTTTCCTTCAGGTCATGATAACCATTATGATTTCCTCCGTAATTCATATAATGCTGTATTGGTTTTATTCTCTGCAACTTAGACAGACGTAATTTCTTTTTTTGTATTTGTGTCCGCATTATCTATCCTCCCCCCCCCCCCCCCCCTCCTCCCGAAACCTTTTCCGCCACACTTTGTAAAGATTCTCTTTCTGATCTTTGTGCGGTTGGGTCTTGAGTCGAGCTGGCTGTGACAAGAAAATTCCATTTCACTTTTTTGTTTATTCAAACCATTCCCATTTAATGGCTCTGAGGGTATTAAGAAGATCAGTCTATTTATTGCGTGCTACAGTTCATTGCGCAATGTTTGGTTTTTAGGCGCCCACACACAGTGTTACAGGTTGTGATTGTTGAGAAAAAGTCAGAGAGAGAGAGAGAGAGAGAGAGAGAGAGAGAGAGAGAGAGAGAGAGAGAGAGAGAGAGAGAGAGAGAGAGAGAATTATATGTGGATTTTGGGGAGAAATAGATGGATGGGAGTTGAAGGGGGAGGGGGGGCTCTTGACTTTCTAAAATTGAATTAGTAACTGAATGAGTGAACAGCTCTTTCAACACTGTGAGATTATTCAAGAGGACGAACAGACCATCGAATTCAAAATCCATCTCCGAAAGGACCAAGCGAAATAGTCGGGATAGAGAGACTTGAAAAATTCCCTAACAACTCAAGTTCAGGAACAGTCATTGGAAGATTCACACCATGGCCATCTGTGTGTCTGTGGTCTGTAGACCAACGTGATACTGAATGAGCAAGGTGCACACTGTGACTCTTCTGTCTTTCCAGTGTTACTACAAGTTTTTTAGTCGTTACGAGTCAGGGCGGGTGGTTGGAGGGCACCATTGGTAAGGTCTAGTCCTTTCCTTGTCTGTGTTGTTTTAGTCTGTTTGGCTTTCTTTTTCCTTGCACCTTATGATCGCAATTGTGTCTGTGTTTCTCTTTTCGTAAACTAACAACTCAAAGTCGTGTGTAGTTGACAGGTGCTCTGGTTTTCTCGTTCCTTCTTTCTTATCAAATGGCTGGTGTTCTTATATGTCTCTTCTTTCTTTAGTTTGTATGTTACCCTCTAGTAACGCTTCTAACCTTCGGCTCATATGTAACCTATTTGCATAGCAAGTGCTGTAAAATTCTTTCAACTACAACTCGTGGGTGGTTGGCGGGTACTCTGGTGTGATTTGCTCCTTTCCTATCAAACGTCTATCGCCCTTTTCTCCTCTCCTTCTATTTTGTGTTTGTTACTCTCTTATAACACCTCTTATCTTCGGCATTTATATGACTTTATTGTGCTGCAAGTGCCGTAAAACTCTTACTTAAACTAAAAAAGTACAACTCAACTTTAATATATTTCAGGGTTGGTGCTTCATCTACTACTTCATGATGCTCCTCTCCGTTATCCATTTTACACTTTTGTCGCTCGCCCATCTGAATGAAATCAAGCCTCAGTTCGCTGAAATCCACGCTGCCCTGATGGCCTGTGAGTAATATGAAAAAATACTCCTCTTTAATAAGTGGGTGGTTGGAGGCTGATTTGGTGCAGTTTGCTCCTTCTTTTCTATCAAACATCTATTGTCCCTATCTCACACTTCCTTTTTGTGTTCGTTACTCTCTTGTAACACGTCTAATCTTAAGCACTTATATGACCTAATTGTATTGCAAAGTACCGTAAAGCTCTTACCAAAACACACACAATACATATCCACTGTGTCGATATAGATAGATAGATAGATAGATAGATAGATAGATAGATAGATAGATAGATAGATAGATAGATAGATAGATAGATAGATAGATAGATAGATAGACCACAGAAGTGGAACCTACCATCACTGCGAGCATTGTCGTACTAAGATAGGGCAATACATTAAATGGTTTTAATGGGTTGGGCACCTGGATGTCGGGTGGGGTGGGGGGGGACGTCTTTTGTTCGCACTTTAGATGTCTTTTGAGCCCCGTGTGGAAAGGTGATGAATCAAGAGTCTTGTGGTTGGCATGAAAGCTACACCATTTTGAATTTCAGACTAAGTATCATGGTTACAGAGGTTGATAGTTTTATAATTTAAACATGACCATCGTGTCATGCACTAAATTGTAAATCTGAGGACAATATCCAAACGGGGCATAAGATTTATATTCGCTTTGATTATGTTTTTTATGGATCTTTGTTTATGATATTTCAGGTTACAACGAATTAATCGTGTTTATTTTTGTCTGACATAAATATATTATGTCCCTGTGGTACGGTCTGTTACATAATTTACTGTGACCCAGCAACATCTATTGTCGGCTCCAAGAGCAGCCTCGGCCACACAACAAGACATGGCAACTAGAATGTGATGGTTATGGGGTTAGAAAATTTCAGGTTGCCAAAAAATACAAAATATAAACATACACTACCTTAGCAAAAATGACCAATTTGAAATAATTCTTGCTAACGAATCTTATACTGGATGTCCTCCAGTGTAATTGACAAAACAAAAAAGATACCCTTAGCAGCAGTTTAGGCAAACTGCCCATTTTTTAAAAATTGTTTTTGACACTTACAAAGTTTTCTAGTCTACTTCAGCGGACTCTTTTTTTGGTTCCTGAAAAGTGAAAGAGAATTTTGACCCCGACCCCGACCCGTTCCTTCCTAAGATACATTTAAAACGTCTTTCTCGCATGACGTCGTGGGGGGGGGGGGGGACAAAGTTGGCTTCTTTGAGAGTAGAGACCCCAGATTGTGTGCGTAGTAGGTCAGGTAAATTCCATAATATGGATGGCTTTAGATTACTTTTACCAAAATATATTCTTGTGATCTCTATCAGGTAAAAGCCGGCGCTCTTGGTGCTCTTGGTTTTGGCTTGTTTAGAGAGTTTTGTGGTTGGTTGGCCGACATTTTGGTTTCGTTTGCTCCTTCTTTCTTTTCAAGCATCTATCGACCTTATTTCTCCTCCTTTTTAAAAATTTTATTTTACTCTCTAGTGTTACAAGTGTAGTAAAACTCTCACAAAAACTAAAATCTGGCGAGTTTTTACGGCGCTCCAGCAAGTTTGCTGCGTCCTATCGGAGATGAACATTGTATTGGGAGCATCCGCCTCTTGAACACCTTTTAATCGGCGTCTGTGATGTAGTAGTTGGGCGCTTTGTCACCTCATGCAGAAGACCCGAGTTACATTCACTTGAGGGGAGAATTTTGATCCAGTACATGTATCTCGGTCTTTCTGCTGGGATGTTGCAACCCTCTCAGCTTTGACTGGCCCTGACACGTCTAAATTGTTTCGATGAGGGTATAAAAGACGTACATTTTTCATTTTTTTAAAACACTCTTCACTCTTATGAATATGATGAGGTCGTAAAACAATTACAGTAAAAATTTCTGGCACAGTCACTCATTGTCGAGGAGAAGTGGCTGTCTTAGACAGCTGGAGGACTTAAGAACAGATTCGACTGTAATAATAAATTTATTATTATTTGACTGTACAATCAATCCATCTGTCATCGTGGTTGGTTGGCGGGTGCTCTGGTGTGGTTAGCTCCTTCTTTCCTATCTAACATCTATCATCCTTATCTCCCCTCCTTCTTTTTTTTTTGGTATTTATTGTTACTCTCTTGTAGCATCTCTAATCTTCGGCACTTACGAGGGGCATACAATATTTTTTTTTACCTGACAATGAAGGTATAAAGATATGAAGGGTATGTTATTCTCCAGTTTCAACCTGAAAATGGAGAAAACTGAGCACAGGGCAATAATGAAATGTTTGTCCTTGCAAAGCAAGCAGCTACAGGGTAATTTTACGGAGATGCATGCCGTATACGGAACTGATTGCCCATCCTACGCTGTGATAACATTTTGGAAGAAAAAAAATTAAATGCAGATTCATAAACATTGAAGATTACCACCGTGATGATCGCCCTGTGACAGCAAAAAAAAAGAAGAGAATTGTTGAAAATCAAGAAACGTGTGTTGTGTGATAGGCGGGTGACAGTCGAACGTTTGAGCAAAGAAACTTGGCTTAGCATTGGGCCAGTTGAACGAATCGTAAATTAACATATCTTTAATATGACCCAGGTTTCTGTGAGATGGGTCCCTTGTTTGATGACTCCTCTTCAAAAAGCGTAACGTGTGGATTGTTGTTAAGAATTGCTATGTCTGTGTGAAAATGAAGAAACTACATTTTTTTAAAGACTTGTAACAGTAGATGAACCCTTGTTCACCACTACGATTCTGAGTTAAAATCTACATTAATGCAATGGAAATCGCCCGCATCTCCAACACAAAAGAAGGCAAAGGTGCAGCCATCAAGTGGAAAAGTGATTCTATTACGGTTTTGGGGACCAAGAAGGAGTGATTATGACAGACTGTCTAGAAAATGGACATACGATCACCGGAGACCATTATTCCATCCAGCTAAAGAATTACGAGATGCTATGAAATAAAAACGCAGAGAAAAGATCCAAAAAGGCTTTTTGCTGCTTCAAGACAACGCGCCGGCACACACTTCAAGAAAAGCTGCAGAATCTGCGCGAGAAAGTGTATTTGACAGTTTGCCGCATCCACCCTATTCTCCTGGTTTAGCCCCATCGGACTTTTGTGGGGGGGGGGGGGTTGGATTCCCTTGACTAAAAAAAGTATTTAAAAGAAAAAGCATTTTGAACGTGATGATAAGGTCAAAGAAGCGGTAGGGGCATGTTTTCTGACAAAGAGAGGGTCTTCTATTCTTAAGGTATTTTCAAGGTCATACACCGATGGCAAAAAATTATAACTGTGGGAGGCGACTACACCGAGAAAGATTAAGGTTAGTACCAATTTTCAGCTTTCTACCTTTATTCCTTCTTCATGGTCAAGTAAAGAAAAAAATTGTTGGTATGCCTCTGGTATGTGACCTATTGTGTTGCAAGTACCATATACCTCTTACTAAAACTAAAACTAACTGTCCTCCTCAGCCAACGACTCGTACAATATGGTCCATATGGTGGCCTTCTCCCAACCTGTGCTCGCCCTCCGAGTCCTGGAGCAGATCATCAGGTCCTTCTTCACCATCGAGTTCCTTGTCAGGCTTGTGTGCTGTCCGCATAAAAGCAAATTCTTGAGGTGAGTGTGGGAAAGAGTGGCCAGACTTGACAATTCAGAGAACGTATCGTGTTCTATCTCAAGGGTTCGCAATAGACTGACGGACGGACGGACAGACGGGCTGGCGGGCAGACAGACAGACAGACAGACAGACAGACAGACAGACAGACAGACATCTTTGAGTATACTTTATGGATAGGTTCTCCATTTTTTCCTCGAGGCCACTGCAATTGACATAGCACAGCAGTCTGATTCCTTGTCTTGCCTCGTTTCATTCACTAATTAGTTTTACACTCTAATACCCTAAACAAAATAAATGACAGTTGACTAAACGGTGAAAGTGTATTGCGTTTGCATGGCTACCTGTTTGTTCTCCATCGTTGATCTCAGCTGGTATTTCGATTTCATAAAGACCATTGGCCTTTACAATAAGTATAAGTAGTGTTGTTTTAAACACGTAACTTCTATCTTTGCCTTTCAAACTTAATTTTCACGAAGTATTTCTAAATGCTTTAACCATTCCTATTTTGCAAAGTGAAACCACGCTGTGCTGTAAATTGACGTAAAAACAACAACCTTGAGCTATGCGCGCTCATTTGACCACCAGTTGCGAGTTCTGTGCCGTAAAACTCTTACAAAAAAGAAAAATAAGATGCAAACTTAATTTCTCTCTCTCTCTCTCTCTCTCTCTCTCTCT